>NW_025421362.1:0-23868 GCF_011764305.1 Mustela putorius furo
CATTAAGAGACATAACAAAGTCAATCTATGCTGCACAGTTAGGCAGATCATCATGGACACACACAGTTACAAAATGCAGACAGATACAGATGTCTTTTGATTACACACATATGCCCTATTTTATGGTGATAGACACAGGTATTGGCTATATAGGGTGGTGACTCAAACACTGCCACCAGCACTGCCATTGATGATTGTGATTTTTTTTTTCATAGTTGATAAGCACCTCTTGGTAAAGTTTAGAAAGTGTTTTCCCTTGATTTATAATCTATGCAAAAAAACATTACCTTTTAGTGTTATCTAAAACAGATTTATATTCTAAAGATCAGAGCATTACAAATAGATTCATGGACCATGAGAGACAAAAAACAGGAGAGGGAAAAATTGATACAGATTTAAGAGACATTTTTAAAAAATGGAGGAATGTTGTGGATCTTGTCTGAATCTGATTCAACAATTTGCAAAAGGACTTTTTGTGAGATGTTCAGGTAAATCTGAACATGGACTAAGTGTTAAATGATATGGATAGCACTACTGATAATTTTGTGACACCCATATGATAATGATACTGTTGTTATGTAAGGCAAAATTGTCCTTATTTTAATAGAGTTGCACTTGTGATATACGTAAGGAGTGGTCTGCCAACATTATATGGGATTTGCTTTAAAAGATTCGCAATGAGAGAAAAAAAAATATATGGAAAGGGATGAATCAAGAGTAGCAAAACATTTCAAAGCCTGATATGGATCCAATAGGATCCAAGTTTCTGTGTAAAGATTAATTTGATGTCAGGGTATTTTAAGGCAATTTTAACATAGTCCTCAGAATCAACAAAAAAATGTTGAGCATAGAGGAATAAGGAGCAGATGAAACAAGAGATGAAAAACTAGACCAAATTAGATTGGCCAGTTGAAAGCGAATTTAGGGACACCTGGGTGGCTCAGTCTGCATTTTTGGCTCAAGTTATGACCCCAGGGTCCTGGGATCAGGTCCCACATTGGACTCCCTGATCAGCAGCGAGTCTGCTTCTTCCTCTCCTTCTGCCCCTGACCCTGCTCATGCTCTCTCTCCCATTCTCTCTTAAATAAATAAAGAAAATCTTAAAAAAACACAAAAAAAAAGAAAGAAATTCTCTCCCCTTCTCTCTGCTGCCCCTCCCCTCTGCTCATTTGCACGTGCGCTCTCCCTCTCTCTCAAAAAAAAACTTAAAAAAATCTTTAGGGGTACCTGGGTGGCTCAGTCATTTAAGCATCTGCCTTCAGTTCAGGTCATGCTCTCAGGGTCTTGGGATTAAGCCCCAAGTCAGGCTCCTTGCTCAGTGGGGAGTCTGCTTTTTCCTCTCCCTCTGCCCTTCCCTCTGCTTGCTCTCTCTCTCTCTCTCTCAAATAAATAAATAAATAAAATATTTTAAAATTTAAAAAAAAAAAAACTTTTAGGGGCACCTGGGTGGCTCAGTAGGTTAAGCCTCTGCCTTCGGCTCAGGTCATGGTCCCAGGATCCTGGGATCGAGCCCTGCATCGGGCTCTCTGCTCAGCGGGGAGCCTGCTTCCCCCTCTCTCTCTGCCTGCCTCTCTGCCTACTTGTGATCTGTCTGTCAAATGAATAAACAAAATCTTTTAAAAAAATAAAATAAACTTTTAAAAATAAAATACTATCATTTCAACAGATAATCAATATTGAAAAGTTATCAGTAGTTTATATTCTTTGTCAAGTGTGTACTTGACAAAGCACATCTCAATAATGACCTTAAATTTTCAAAGGTTAAAGGAAAATGTGGTCTCACCAAAAACAAAAATAAATAAGCCTGTGGGGCAGAAGACACAAACAGGCATTTCTCCAAAGAAGACATCCAGATGGCCAACAGACACATGAAAAGATGTTCAACATCACTTATCATCAGGGAAATGTAAATCAAAACTACAATGAGGTATCACCTCATACCCATCAGAATGGCTAAAATCAAAAACACAAGAAATAACAAGTGTTGGTGAAGTTGCAGAAAAATAGGAACTCTTGTGCACTGTTGGTGGGAATGCAAACTGGTGCAGCCACTGTGGAAAACAGTATGGAGTTTCCTCAAAAAGTTAAAAATAGAACTACTCCATGATCCAGTAATCATGCTACTAGATATTTACCCCCCAAATACAAAAATACTAATTCGAAGGGATATATCAGTAAATGAATGGATAAAGAAGATGTGGTATTGGGCGCCTGGGTGGCTCAGTGGGTTAAGTCTCTGACTTCGGCTCAGGTCATGATCTTGGGGTCCTGGGATTGAGTCCCGCATCCGGCTCTCTGCTCAGCAGGGAGCCTGCTTCCTCCTCTCTCTCTGCCTGCCTCTCTGCCTACTTGTGATCTCTCTCTGCCAAATAAATAAATAAAATTCTTTTAAAAAAAAAAAAAGAAGATGTGGTATTTATATATAATGGAATATTACTCAGTCACAAAAAAAAAAAAAAAAAAGAATTCTTGCCACTTGCTCTGACATGGACAGACCTAGAGAGCATAACGCTAAGCAAAATATGTCTGTCAGAAAAAGGCAAATACCATATGGTTTCACTCATATGTGAAATTTTTTTTTTAAAGATTTTATTTATTTATTTGACAGAGAGAAATCACAAGTAGATGGAGAGGCAGGCAGAGAGAGAGAGAGGGAAGCAGGCTCTCCGCTGAGCAGAGAGCCCGATGCGGGACTCGATCCCAGGACCCTGAGATCATGACCTGAGCCGAAGGCAGCGGCTTAAACCATGAGCCACCCAGGCGCCCTCATATGTGAAACTTAAGAAACCAAACAAACAAAGGGGTAAATAAGAGATAGAGACAAACCATGAAACAGACTCAAGTATAGAGAATAAACTGACGGTTACCAGAGGGGAAATGGGCCGGGGGATGGGTGAAACAGGAGATGCGGATTAAGGACTGCAGTTGTCAGGATGAGCAGTAGGTGATGTATGGAAGTGTTGAATCACTATACTGTACACCTGAAACACAATGTTGTCTATTAACTATACCGGAATTAAAATTGTTAAAGTTAATTAATTAACTAATTAATTAATTAACTTGTGGTTGATGGGGAAATATTTTAGACTTGTCCAGTACTTACTTACAAATTAATTAGAAGTAACATTTAAAATGTAGTTCCTCAGAAGCGCTTGCCACAACAGGTGGTGTAGCCTGACCCCCGGACAGAGGCGGCGGTTAGCACCATGGACAGTGTCCAGGACCCAAGGGGGACGGCAACCCCTCTCCACCGCAGGGCAGGTGAGCAGTCGAAGGAGTCCTCAGCAGCGCGCACAGCGCCCAGCCTCAACCGCCACATCCTGAGGGGCAGCCGAGGCCTAGGACACCGCTGACACCAGCTCGGCGCCTGAGGTCCAAGTGCGGGAGGAAGTAGGACGGTCACCTCCTCTCTCCCTTGTCCCTTCGGCCCGCCGAACCAGTCCGCCGACTCACCGTGAGCCGCCGAACCCCGAGCACAGCCCGCGGGTCCCACCTCCGAGCCTAGGCTGACAGGAAGGCGAAGCGGGGGCAGGGGCGACAGTGGCATAGGCAAGCCCATGGAGGACCACGCGGCGATCCTAGGCGCCGCAGGTGGGTCAGAAGGAGGCGGGGATTCTAAAGGAAGTGCGTCAGCCCGCGGCGTGCAGCCCGCCGGGAAGCGTAGTTCAGAAGCAGAACGGTCCTCTGTCCCTCCAGTTCTTAGATGGGACCCCGAGTGCAGGGAGCTGTCACCGCGTGTGAACAGTGCCATGACTTTATGTGATCAGGACCGTGACGCCACATGATCAGAGCCACTGACTCCAGGTGATGGGAAATGTGGCCCCTCTAACCGTGACTGTGACCCCCACATGCTGGGGCCATGACGCAAGTAATCAGAGCCTGCAGCCCCCTGCCAAGGGCCCTGACCCCACTTAATCAAAGGCTTGACTCCAGGTCTTCTGGGGCTGTGACCACTGCCTTGCTCAGAGCAGTCACCCCTATAGTGCTATTCTCCCATCCAGGATCTAACTTCTCTGGGGTCTCCACCATAAGTCTTTGTGGGCAGGACCCCAGTGTCCTCATGTGGAAACCCAACTTCACCTGCTATGGACCCCACATAGGTGGGGCTGTTACCCCTGGTGCAGGGAATGATGCTAAGGTGGTAGATAATTAGTTATCTTTTATAAATTGGGTGTAGATAATCAGTGAGCTAGACGGATGGAATAGTTAATTTGTGGGGTAACAAAGTGATTTCCATTCTTCCTGTTAAAAAACTATGGAAGGGAAATGCGGGAAGGACAGGGCAGAGGGGAAATCCTGGCTCTGACCACAGTCAGAATGGTTTTTTGATATATTAGGGAGAGATTTTAGCCTGCCACTCCCTTGCAGAGTATTCAGTAAACTTCTATCTCAATCAATCAATCTGTCAATAGGATGGGAAAGATTTTAATGTCACTTTCTCAGAGCTGTGACCACAGATGACCAGAGCCCTCACCATGGTCAGGTCTGGTCAGGACCATGACCTCCACATGCTCAGGGCCATGACCATGGTTCACCTGCTGTGAGGAGGCTCTGCCAGGCCCTCAGGAAGGAGGCGGCAGGCATCCGCTCCCAGCTGCCACAGGATGGAGAGTGTCCTTTAGGTCTTGAATCCTGGAGCAGTCAGCTAAGTTGGGGAGGAAGTATGAAGGACTTATTTTTCCCTTATGTTCTCCATGTTTTTTAGTGACCTTTGATCCTCTCAGATTATCTCATACTAAACAATATAATATGACGGTTGAAAACACTGAATTTGCAATCCAAAAGAACTCATGGAAAATCCCAAACCCACCACTTCCTCACTTTGGAGTCCTAGTTTCATCATCGAAATGTGAACTAGGGGTCCTCTGTCCACCCAACACACGGCCTCTCAGATACAGGGCAGGAGGCTTAAAAATCCCTACTCCTCAGGCAGTTTAACTGGGATTTCCTTTGTAGATAAAGCTGAGTATTTCAAACTAGGCTGGTTCAAACAAACAAACAAAAAATCAGCATATTCTTGTGTTCTGATGTGAACATATATTAGGTAAAGAGATCAGATTCAAAATCAGGTTGTAATTACATACAATATATTGTCATTATTGTGGGAATGCAACAGAATTCTTATCCCAAGAAGGAACGGAATAATGTAACTTAGGGACTAGATGGATTAAGTGTGTCTATGGGAGAAAGTGTGCCCCTCAGCTCCGGCCTGAGGCAGCCTTACCCAGAAGCCTCCTTCACCCATATCCGGACAAGGATAACCCCCGGCCACCTCCCTCCACTCACCCAACCTTCGAAAAGCCCTTCCCTCTCTGCATCCCTGGGCCTTTGGATCTGGAACCATCGGCCAGGAACAGCCCCAGGGTGTGGGAGGTATTGGTGGGTCTGAGCTCCGCTGTGCCCTTGGGTACCAGAGCAGCATCCGGGTACAGACAGAGCAGGGGAGGGGCTATGCCGGCCGACTGGAAGCCCGAGCCAGACCCAGGATGGCTCTGACGCTGGAGTTTGGCCATGGGCAAGAAAACTTTCCCTCTTTCACCAGCTGGAGCCGAGGCTTGCCTATTTGCACCCTACTCGGATTTTGGAATCAGACTAGTCCTGTGAAATGTCCATTCCCTCGCAAGCAAGCGGTAATGTGATAAAGACCGTGCTGTGACTGGGTGAGACGGGGCTGTATTCAGTTCACCAAACTCTTACCAGGCAATTTAAGGAAATCTGTCTATCTTGGGGAAGTTATTTGACATTTTCCTATCTTGGGTGGGGTTTCTTTTCCACGTTTTTTTTGGTTTTTGGTTTTTCCCCCATGTGCAGTGTAGGGAGATTACCCTTTATCTTCCTTAAGGGAGAGACAGGGAAGGAGAGAAGCAGACATTCCCAGTGGTTAACTTAGGCGGAGGCTTCTAAGTGCCCCCTCCCTGCTCTTGACCGAGGCTCCAGGCACCCTGGAAGCAGCCCGCAGGGCTATAGGTTCAGCTTGAGGAAATCCTTCTGGCTCCATGTGAAACCACCACATCTAGTTCAGCTGTCCAGCCCACCCTGGAGCTCCTATGGGATCCTCCTCTTGGCCTAACCCCCTGCATGCTAATGGCTTGTTTGGATTGCTTTTTCACCTCACGTTTTTCTTCTGGATTCCACAGGCTCCCCTAACTCGGTTGCTTGCCCCAGGCCAAAGATACAGCACCCCAGGCTCCTGAGGTGGCCAGCCAGACCTGCCCTGGGGCCCCAGAACCAGACCACAGCCTTCCCTCAGACCCACGCTGATGTATACGTCCTCATCCCCGCCAACAGGATCGGGCCAAACTAGAAGCAGGCACTTGGTGTCTTTCAAATGCCACAAAGCCCCTTGTGAACAGGGAGGACCACTGCTGGTCACACAAACCATCGGGCTGACTGGCGCCAACATGTGGAAGAGGGGAAAACACCTCCTGGCCAACTGAGCACGACTCCACCATCCTCCTCCTAAAAGCCATGAGCTCATGTGCTCTGGGGCTGGAGCTCGTGTTATGGGGCAGTCTGGTGACAAACAGTATGTCTAGAAGCAGGCAGAGGCTAAATCCAGGCCCATGGAGACATTTCCATATCCACCCTACTGATTTATTTACTTTTCAACCACAGGCTCTTATACCAATCAAAAGCTTTAAAAACAAAAACAAACAAACAAACAAAAACTCCAAAAATCTGGCACCGAGATCACAAAGAGGGAATATATTGTTGATCCTTGGAGCAGCACAGTGACGTTCCGCAGGAGATGAGCAGATGCCCACAAGGCCAAACTCTACTCCTCTCTGCTCACAGGTGGCATCCGGCTTGTTACAAGGCACCAGTCAATGCACCTGACCTTCCTGTGCGTGCTGGGGCTGCTCCAGGGAACGTAGCCCCAAACTCTGAGCTCCCATCAGTAATTTTCACCGCGAGACCACAGGTAGGCTACACGCTTCCTCTGCCTCATGTTTAAAGACCTTCCAGTCTCAGGACGCCTGGGTGGCTCAGTTGGTTAAGCAGCTGCCTTCAGCTCAGGTCATGATCCCAGCGTCCTGGGATTGAGTCCCACATCGGGCTCCTTGCTCAGCGGGGAGCCTGCTTCTCCCTCTGCCTCTGCCTGCCATTCTGTCTGCCTGTGCTCGCTCTCTCCCCCTCTCACTCTCTGATAAATTAAAAAAAAAAGCAGTTTAAAAAAAAAAGACCTTCCAGTCTTAAGTCACCAAAGTCGTCCTTGGATTAATCAGAAAGTTCAGGTTATCCACAGCCCAACCTCTCCACTAAAGGAAGAGAGGGACTGCCATTCCTTGGGTGCCTACTATGTGTTCTGGAGGGGGCAGCCCACAGCCTCAGTGACTGATACGGGTCAATGTCACCAGCGGCTTTGACCCTCTTTTTTTTTTTTTTTTAAGATTTTATTTATTTATTTGACAGAGATCACAAGTAGGCAGAGAGGCAGGCAGAGAGAGAGAAGAGAAAGCAGGCTTCCTGCTAAGCAGAGAGCCCGATGCAGGGCTTGATCCCAGAACCCTGGAATCATGACCTGAGCCGATAGCAGAGGCTTAACCCACTGAGCCACCCAGGTGCCCCCAGTGGCTCTGATCTTTGTCTGGAGTGCTTCCTCCCATCACAAACATCAGTGAGGGCTACCCAGTCTAAAAACATGGCTCCTGAATCCATGCTTCTGCCCCCAAACCAGCCACAAGGAGCAAAGACCATCCAAAGAGCTGTTAAAGGATTGACTCTACTACAAAAATAATCTAAATATAATACTGATTGTAGATTCTAATAGGTGGGTACATGTTCACTATACAGTTATTTCAGTGGTTCTGTATGTTATTTTTTCAGTGAGCTCTACGCCCAGTGTGGGGCTCAAACTCATGACCCCGAGATCAAGAGTCACATGCTCTACTGACTGAGCCAGCCAGGTGCCCCTGTTTAACTACTTTCTAAATAAAATACTGAGAAAATTTTAAAAACTAAATAAATCACACAAAGATGAATACCTTTGGGGGTGCCTGGGTGGCTCAGTGGGTTAAAGCCTCTGCCTTTGGCTCAGGTCATGATCTCAGGGTCCTGGGATCGAGCCCAGCATCGGGCTCTCTGCTCAGCAGGGAGCCTGCTTCCTCCTCTCTCTCTGCCTGCCTCTCTGCCTACTTGTGATCTGTCTGTCAAGTAAATAAAATCTTTAAAAAAAAAAAAAAAGATGAATACCTTTGATGGAAGAGAAAACCTATTTCCTAAAGGAAGAGCCTTTCCAGAACCTTGTAATCAGAGGAGACCATGTCCCTTCACTAAGACAATTAACTCTGATTTCCAGAGTGATCACAATGATGGCCCACAACAGGGCATGGGAATTCAGTAGTTGATGAACAGTGGACGTCACAGAAAGGAGGGTCAAGTGGAACCCACTCAACTTGGGAAGGTAGGAGCCATGGAAGCAGAAAACTTAGTGTGACCTGCTCACCAGGAAGAAGCAAGTGTGAGAGATAACAAAGGAAATGCTATGTGATATCCTGCCTCCTGTTGCTCTTAGAACAGGATATCTATGTCTTATTTTAGGCTGGCCCAGAAGCAGATCTAAGACAAGGACACAAGGGGAAGGAGTTTATTTGGCAGGCAAATACGGAAAGCAGCAGTGGGAGCATAAGGAAGTGAGAAGGAACAGGAACAGAAGAAGCCAGAACAGGGTGTGTTAGTAAACAGGTCATTGTTGTGGGCAGCAAGGCCACAACCAGCTGGGGACGTGAGCAATGTGTAACCCATCTTGGCGTGGATTCACCCAAGGAACAAGGAAGAGAAAATATTTTTCCACCAATTCCTGCCAATCTTTGGTTGAGGCTACTCCCCGGAGTGCCAACTCCCCTGGCAAAGAGCCACAGGTGCTTCTAGTCAGCTACTGAATGGCAAGTGGGCAAGACGCTGACAGTGTCCTAAGCACCCATGTCTCTCCTAGCCAGAGCTCTTCAACCTGTTGAGCAAGATTCTTGCTTTTTTTTTTTTTTAAAGATTTTATTTATTTATTTATTTGAGAGAGAGACAGTGAGAGAGAGCATGAGTGAGGAGAAGGTCAGAGGGAGAAGCAGACTCCCCATGGACCTGGGAGCCCGATGCAGGACTTGATCCCGGGACTCTGGGATCATGACCTGAGCCGAAGGCAGTCGTCCAACCAACTGAGCCACCCAGGCGTCCAAGATTCTTGCTTTTAATAGTTCCAAGTGTTGGTACCATATGATCCCTAAACACAAACCCCCAACTTAAATCTGCTACCCAGCTAAAGAAACAGTGATGTTTTCCAATGCCAGAGAAGATGCCAGGAGAGGTGGGCTTTCCAGAGTTAGGCTTTTTTTTTCTTTTCTTTTTTTAAGATTTTATTTATTTATTTGACAGACAGAGATCACAAGTAGGCAGAGAAGCAGGCAGAGAGAGAGGGGGAAGCAGGCTCCCTGCTGAGCAGAGAGCCCAATGCGGGGCTCGATCCCAGGACCCTGGGATCATGACCTGAGCCGAAGGCAGAGGCTTTAACCCACCGAGCCACCTAGGCGCCCCCAGAGTTAGGCTTTACATGGGGAATTGGAACTTTATGGGAATTGCACGAGCAGGCTGACCTTAGAACCCAGCCTGCCAGAGACAGAACTGCCTGTGTTTGAGAGAATGCCTGGCCCCTCCCACAGCTGTGATCTCTATGGGAGCAGGAACAGCTCTGCAGCCTTTCCACTACCACTACACACAGGGTGCGTCTCCTTCATCACTGCTGGGTGTTCAACGAGGATGGTGGGAGGCATTTGAAGGGCATGGGGAAGAACCCTGAGAATGGAGACACCGTCCTTGCCCTCTTAGCCCTCCAGCCTCACCCCATGCCCTTCTGGGTGGAAGAGCGGCGCAGACTTTTGTGTTTTGCATGCGTGTGTGTTCGCGCACACACACAAGCGCGCGCGCACACACACGCATACGCGCACACACGCACAAGCCCTCCCAGGATTGAAGATTCCGTCATGGTAAGTAAGAGACAAGACAAGTAAAATTGAAGCTTGGAGGAAGTTGCTTTCACAAAAATTTATTTTTCAGGGTGTAGAAACCCGAGCCAGGGCAAAGCAGACCCTTAGGACTCTTCCTGGGGCAGCTGATACTTCGTAAAGAGTCCCCTGATTCTCCTGCCAATTCTGCGAATACCCCGCCGCGCTCTCCCGAGGAGATCGCGCAGCCCGCCGTATTTGCTGACTTCCAGGTTCTGTGCATCAAAAGGAAACACATTCTTTATGGGAGCTGGTCTGGACCCAGGGTCAAGACGAAACCCCTCCCATCCTAGACACTCCCCTTCTTGGGCCACCCCAAGAGCCTTGGGGCTCCGGGTCATCCTCTGGCTCTATCCTTCTGTTAGAGTATGTGATGGATTGAATCCCTGCACCCATGGAGGAAGAGACTGGCCTAGGGAAGGCAGGGGACTTCGCACGGTCTCACAGCTGAAAGCTTATTACTCAAACTAGCTCTCAAGCCTCAAAAGGAGTCCAAATCCCCTGGAGTGTTTGTTAAAGTACGAATTGTTGGGCCCCACCCCAGAATTTGATTCTGCAGGTCTGAGGGGGGCCTGTGAATTTGCATTTTTAAAAAAGATTTTATTTATTTATTTGACAGACAGAGATCACAAGTAGGCAGAGAGGCAGGCAGAGAGAGAGGGGGAAGCAGGCTCCCTGCTGAGCAGAGAGCCCAATGCGGGGCTGGATCCCAGGACCCCTGAGAAGGCAGAGGCTTAACCCACTGAGCCACCCAGGTGCCCTGAGAATTTGCATTTCTAACAAATTCCCAGGTTCTCAGGATCACACTTTGGGAACCACTGTTCTAAAGGGTTGTAGAGACAGTCCTGGAGACCTGAGGCTCAGGTTAAGGGAGAAGCCCAGGGTAGGAAGGGCTTCCTCTGCCTGGATGTGACAGTGGTTAAGTGGCCCATAGGATGTTCTATACACCACTCCCATTAACCCCTGCAACCCAGAAGGGGCCACTCACCTCCTCACAGCTGATGTCAAAGTAGCTCTTGTCTTCATCCAGGCTGACTGTCCCAGCGCACTGTTTCACCAGCTGAGAAGAGGAGGCTCTGGGTCAAATTGGAGCCTCCGTGCCATAACCTCCCAGCCTCACCCCAGTGGCTGGAAATATTCCCAGGAAGCCACTTGCTCAGCTCCCAGGGGGGCATCTGCCAGCACCCCCAGCCTTACCCCATTGTCCTTGAAATCACACTGCTCCAGGGGCTGCTGTGTTGTCTTGGGACACACAGTCTCCTTCACAGTGAAGCTTGCTGGCTGTGGGATGTTTGGGTTCTCGTCCTGGTCAGGGGAGGAAAGTGGGAAGACCAGACTCAGGCTCATGTTTGCCTTCTCTAATCTATATCCCTGCCCAGCTTCCCCAGCCCATGCCCCCCACCAACCTCCCAGCTAAGAGAGCAGCCTTTCAACAGCCCCTGCTGTGTGTCTGATACTTGCTACATGCTAAGGCACAGAGGTGAGGAGGGCAGAGCCCATTTCCGCCCTCCCCAAGCTGAGAGCATGAGCAGACCTCAGACAAGCTCTAATGAGTGGCACCCCCTTGTCAGGGAGCCGCAGGAAAACAGGGGTCTCCTGGAGAAAAAGACATTGCCACTGGAATCTCAAGGCTGAGCAGAGCCCTTCCCAGGGCAGGGAAGTCACATCCCAGAGCCAGTAATCCCACTCATCCCCAGAACTTCCAGAAGGCTGAATGGAATTGGCATCTCTTCACACACAGCAGAGATTCTAAGGCAAGAAGCGCTCATGCTGGGGGGGAGGGGGGGTTGGGAGGCAGCACACAGCTCTGGGAAGGTTTCCTGGAAGAGGTTGGACCACACTTAGAGAAAAGCCTTCTTGACATGAGCAAAGCATGAACAAAGGAAAGGACAGCACGGACATCCTGGCTGGCCAGAGCAGAGCGTCCCTCCCACTGCCACCCTCCCCGACTCACTCCTTGAGGCTCTGAGTTCAGCTTCAGGAGACGGTAGAGATTCTCATCTGAGGACCGCTGGTTTAAGCTATCCACAACACGGAGCACAGCCTCCCTGTAGCTCAGGGTCCGTGAGGTGGCCGGAGTGACCACCAGGCCGAGAAGCAGTAGCAACAGTGACCACCGCTGCAGGGAGGTGCTGTCCCTCTGGGTCTCCATGGTCCCCAAGTCGACCTCCTCCCAACCTGCAGGTCCCTCCTTTATACCCAACCTGAGTGTGATGCAAAGACCCAACCAGGAGCCTTCCTGACCCACCCATCACTGGCTGCCTGCCAGGATGTGGACAGAGGCTTGCCTCAGTCCCTCCTGTGGTTGCCTCACGGGGCTTGCTGGACAGCGGGCAAGAGGTCCTCACGTGTGACTAAAGAAATAGTTTCTCCATCTCCCCGGCAATGTGTTGGCCTCTCCTGGGCCCCACAGGGGAGTGTCATGGCCAGGGATGCTCAAGAGAGTTGAGTACCCCGGAAAAAAAGGAGACAGATAGCTGTCCAACATCCTTCTCCCCAGGAATCACGGTAATATAATATATTCACCACTCAATCTCCAGCTCTAGGCATTGTCTTGCATCCAGTTGGCACTCAGCTCATGTTTGATGAATGAATAACAGTAACCACCCCTCCTCTAGAGCCTGACCACCCCCTGCCCAGGCAGTTGTAAGGGAAACCTTCAAGGCCACAACATCCTGTTCTCTGGACCCAGCCCTTGGACAGCTCAGGGGCTCAGCTCTGGCTGTCCCCCTTTCTTGGGTCATCTCCACTTCCTTTCTCAGCCTGAAAATGGCCCATTGCCCTGGCTCCTCCCCACCCAAGCCCGAGGAAGGGTCATCTACCTTCATGGACCCCCTTCTTCACTCTCTGACACTCACGCTGCCATAGGCTGGCCAGCCCTCGCTGGATGCAGTGGTCCCTCTCAAGCCTTGTCTTTACCTGCACAGGCACTGATGACCCCTGCTCCACTGTCCCCTGATGCCACTCTCCTGGTTTCCCTCTCATGTCCCTGGTACTCCTTTTCAATCTCCTCCAAGGGACCCTTCTCTTAATATGGATGGGGGGGGGGTTTGCAGAATTGTATCCTGAGCTGTTTCTCTTCCCAGTCCTCTCATCTCCCTGGGGACATCCCCTCTCAGGACACCAGTTATGAGAGACAGACCTGGTCTGTATCTCTACATTCAAGACCCGCATGAATACCCACTGCTTGTCTACACCAGGTCTGCTGTTTTGCTCAGTGCCATTGCATGAACCCTGAGATGAAAGCTTGTGGTGTGCCCTGCCTGGTCCTTCTTCCTGGGAAGACCTCCCCCGTAGCCCCCTGTGCTGGTTTCTTTCCTTTTCTTTTTTTAAGATTTTATTTATTCATTTGAGAGAGAGAGAGAGCACACATAAGCAGGGAGAGTGCCAGAGGGAGAAGGAGAAGCAGGCTCCATGCTGAGCAGGAAGCCCGATGCGGGACTCAATTCCGGAACCTTAAGATCATGACCTGAGCCAAAGGCAGATGCTTAACCGACTGAGCCACCCAGGCGCCCCTTTGTTCTGGTTTCTGTCATCATCTTCTTTCCTCTGGAGTGTGACCATAATCTCCAGACTCCACTTTCTCTAGGTTCCGGACTCTCCCCAGGCCACAACCTATCATGCACAGCAATTTTCTAGGGGCTCTTTCAAACCCCTGCCTTTAGGAGCTCACATGCCTCCTGAGCTGGTATCAGAGCCTGGAGTCTTTTTCTTTTCTTTTTTTTTTTTAAAGACTTTATTTATTTATTTGAGAGAGAGAGAGGGAGAAAAAGAGAGAGAGCATGAGCAGGGGGAGAGGGAGAGGGAGAAGCAGACTCCCACTGAGCAGGGAGCCCGATGTGGGGCTTGATCCCAGGATCCTGAGATCATAACCTAAGCTGAAGGCAGGCACTTAACTGCCTGAGCCACCCAGGCACCCCCAGAGCCTGGAGTCTTATTGCTCCCCCTTGCCGTCACCCGCAGTCCTGCACACCCCAGACACCAGGATGCCCTATATATGCAAACGGCCCAGACCCCTCTGAGCTGCCTCCTCTTGCTTGACCTCTGCACCCAATCCCTCCGCTCGGCATGCCCTTCCACCTTGTGAAGGCTCCCCTGAACTCTGACCAGTCAGAGCAACCTCCTCCTCTTTGCTCCTCTTTGCTTCCTTCAGAAAGTCTCCTCTGAATTGACCCCAAATGACTCTCTCTGTCCAATGCTCTGGTTGAGACCTCAGGCTAGGGTGGCTGGGTCTGGGGGGTGTGGAGAGAGCACCGCTGGGAGAAACCATCAGCCAGAGTAACAGAAGGGTCCAGAGGCCATGCTAGTCCCAGCTCCCCTGTGCAACGGCCATGAGGCTGTGAGCCTTGGGGAAGTTTCTGGCTCCAGCAGCCCATGGGACTCTTGGGGGCTAGGGCAGGGCACCTCAGAAGGTGGCATCTTGGATGCATGATGCTGGTTGCACACTCAGTCTTGGGAGAAGGAAGAAGAAATGGGCTGCTGTGCAACCTAGTTTCACAGGCCAGCTGTTGCCTCAGTGGCCTCTTGGTCAAGCAGGGCTTTCGCATCGGTTCTGCCCAGACTCCGCAATTCCCACTGTGCACCTCTCCCCGCTGCTGGACCGGACCGCCAGACGACCTCGAATGGGGGCATCGTGAGCACCATCTTTTTCCTAGCTGTGTGACTTGGAGCAAGTTGGTTTGTTTTTCCTGGGCCTCGGTGGGCTCTCCTCATCTTCAGGATGGGATTACATGTCCTGTAATGTCTGCATGGGGACACATGTGTCCTGTCACATCTTGCCCTCCCGGGGAGTTTTTGTGAGTGAGGTCAGGGTCAAGTCTCCTTGCCCAGCAGTGACTCGAACTCAACCATATCCCAATAGGTGCATGCCCACATGCAGGTTTGGGAGCTGTGCCCTCCTTGCCAGCACCAACACCCACTGCCCCAGGGTCCTGTTACATGTTTCCTCAGAGTCAGCCTCTCTGGGAGGTCTGGCCCAATGTCACCCCCAGCTGGCATCTTCTATGATGCATCCCACACCCAACATCAGGATGGAGGCAGCTCACCAACCTTCCCTTTAGTCTGAGGCTGGTCCCCAGGATAAGGCTACCTATCCCTTTAGGCAAGAGTCATGAAGGCCTGAGCTGCCCCCTCAAACTTGGACTCCCCAAGCCACTCCATCTGTCTAGCCTCCCCCCAGGGCTTCTCAAATGTGCCAAGTCTGTCCCCCAGACAGAGGCTCCTGAGGGCAAGACTCTGCATTCCCTTCATCTCACAGGTTCCCTAGGGGACAGGACCCATTTCATCTTTGGGCCCCTCTTGGGACCCGGCACTGGGCTCTGCCCTCAGAGGGGTCCAACAACCAATGCATCCAGAGCCAGGTTTAGAGAACAGCCATCAAAAGAAAAGCTACACATCATGGGGGTGCTGATGTGTCATTTCTAGAGCATATGCCTTTGTTTCCTGGAGTGATTCCCTAGAGGGGCCTGGGACATGGTGTGTCCCAGGAATCTCTGTCCGGCCAGAATGGGGAAACCCAGATATTGCCCGGATTTCAGCTTCTAGGGCCCATCTGTCTTCCCCTGGTGGTGGTTGCAAGGTATATGGTGGGGGGGGAGACTGGAAGTGTCAAACCAAAGAATGTGTCCTCCTGGGAAAGGCCAAGGCCACTGTGGGCAATCACACCCTGGCCTGTGCAAGAATACACCCACACGGGGCCAGGGCCCCATTGCAAAATCAGATTTCCCATCTCCACATTTGCCGCCAATGAGGAAGATGAGGCCTTCAGCTTCCTGACCTGGGCAGCCCCTCCTGCTTGCCTGGTGACCTTGCCCAGCTCCATTCCCCATTCCCAGCCTCTTCTTGCCAGTGATCCATAAACCCTGTGCTGCTCCAACATTTCTGTGCCTCCACGTGGCTGGGGCCAAGGCAACATGCACCTGTAAATTGTATCTGTTGCCTGTGGCTGTAGGGATTGGGAAGCAGATGCCTCGTCCCAAATCAACTTTTTTGTTGTAATAGCTTTACTGAGATATGACTGACGTGCCACACAGTTCACCCATTTAAAGTGTAAAGTTGGGGAGGCCTGGGTGGCTCAGTGGGTTAGGCCTCTGCTTTTGGTTCAGGTCACCATCTCAGGGTCCTGGGATCAAGCCCCTCATCAGGCTCTCTGCTCAGTGGGGAGCCTGCTTTCCCCTCTTTCTCTGCCTCTCTGCCTGCTTGTGATCTCTCTCTCTCTTTGTCCAATAAATAAATAAAGATCTTAAAATGATACAGAACACTAAACAATCAAATTTAAAAGTGAGAACATTAAAAAAATAAAGTGTAAAGTTGATGATTTTTAGAATACTCACAAGTTCTGCAAACCAGTACCACAGTCAGTTTTAGAACATTTTCATCATCCCCAAAAGAAACCCCCTGGAGGGGCACCTGGGTGGCTCAGTTTGTGTCTTAAGCATCCGACTCTTGATTTTGGCTCAGGTCATGGTCTCAGGGCTCCCGAGATTGAGGCCTACCTCGGACTCTAGGCTCTTCAGCGTTCCTCTCTCTCCCTCTCCCTCTGACCCTCCCCCTGATTCCTTGTGCATGCTCTCAATCTCTCTCTCCCTAAAATAAATAAGTCTTTAAAAAAAAAAGAAAACACTGTGAGCAGTCACTCCCCATTCCCCGCCCCCAGCAGCACTCCAAGCCCTAAGCAATCACTAATTTACTTTCTGTCTCTATGAATTTTCCTATTCTGGACATTTCATATAAACAGTTTCATTTCTTTCATTTAGCATAATGTTTTTAAGGTTTCTCCATGATGATTTCTGAATGATCCATTCACACAGTTGATAAAATTTACTGATTTGTCCAAAATGTACTCATGTATCTCTATAGGGGATGAGGGGAGGAATGGAGTCACAGGGCCTGAGAATGTCAGAGGGGCCAGGCCTCCAGTGTTCCCGGAACCCCAGCCTCCCTGTGTCCTCAGCCTCCTCCTCTCTGTCTCCCTCTTTTCAGGTTCACCACCCCAGTTTATGTTTCCATGTCTGCTCAAATTCATTATGAAGAGACATAAAAGCAGACCCAGTAGCACTGCAGATAAATCTTCAAGTGTTCAAACCAATCTCCTATAACTTGAATTCCTGTAAATGGTACAAAATGTTTGAGGGCCCTCTTTAATTAATTGATCACTTCCTAGACTTTCTGAATTGCTCAGTCTGAAAAACAGAGCAGTATTCTTAAGACACTAAAAAAAGTCACATCAGAAAATTACTCAGTCTTTAAGGGACATCAAAAGAACTAAAATTTTCATTTATACAGAGCTAGTTTTTATTGTATAGCAAAAAAAGACTATGTTCTATGATAAAAAGACTAACCCTCAAGAAGAATAAATTCCCCAAACTCAGCATTCAATCTCCTTAACATATCTGAGAAATGTGTTCATAAGAATATATTAGGAATGAAGTGTCATTAAAACAAAGTGTTGGTAATGTGGCGCGCTCTGATGGGATGAGGCCACCAAATGTGGGACAGCCCTACTGGGTAGAGGCCAGCCTTGTAGGCAGGAAAGAATTCACCCAAGGCAGAACAAAGGAGACAGAAGTGTATCGAATATATTGCAAGGTAGCTGAGGTCAGCACCTGGGTGGGGGAGGGGGCTGTAGTTAAGAGAGAAGGTGAGGAGGTATGGGAACATACAGAATCCCCCTTTCCTGGTACTAGTGTCCGGTGTCCGATGTCCCGGTTAGTAAGCCAGTGGTCAGCTAGGGCTCACGGGATGTTCTGAGGTGGGCCACCTAATGGGCCTGTTTGTATAAGGTTTTCAATGCTCCATGGTTGCCTAAAAGTGGTCTCTCCAGGTAAATTTGGTAAATTAAGCTATTTAATCCTTAGCCAGCGGACTGCTTTTGCTAGGGAGCAGGGCTCAGTCAGGTCCCCGGGGAATCCCTCTCTGCTCCCCAGGATCTCTCTCCCTGTCCCCCCCCAAGCCCTCACCATACTCTGTGAGATTTTCTCTCCAGGGTCTCACTCTGCTCCCTTGAGTCTCAGTGTGATTTCCAGGGCCCCTCCCGCTCTTCCAAATGTCCCCTGGGTCCCCACACCCTCACACGTGGGGCTGGGGCTGGGGCCGAGTCCACATGGCAAGGACTCTCCGGCTTCTCTGAGCAGCGGCCCTCCTGGGATTCTGGCAGGCTTGGCTTGCGGCAGCTGTTTTGTGGAAAGGCAGGGTCCTGGGCAAAAGTTCCAGGTTCTTAGCTGCAGACTGAACAACAGACTTCTCTGTCAAATAAATAAATAAAATCTTGGGAAAAAAAAAAGAAAGAAAGTAAGAGCTCTGAACAGGCACAAAGAAGTGCGTATCAATGCCATCGCAACTCCCCATTGCTCAGAAGGAGTCACTGAGGTCCCCAGAGAGAGGCAGAAGGGGGCTTAGCAAGGTCACAGATGTGGCAGGGGCCATGCTGGCTGGGGCTCAGCCCCCACAGCACACACACCCCCACCCCGCACCCCGTCATCGGACCCTAGGGGGCACTCTGGAGCTTTGTGAGCTGGCCTCTGGCCTCCCTGCCAGCCTCCAGCCCTTCCAAGCCTGAACCCGCCCAGTGGGCCGCCCCCTCCAGCACAGGCAGCTTTCCTCTGCTGGAGCACCCTCTCCCCCACTCCCCGCAGCCCAGCCTCCCTGACCTGCCAGAGTCCTACCCTCCTTCAGAACAAGGCTCCCCTCCTCAGGAAAGCCCACCCTGACTGTCCTTGGCCCCAGCTCCTGGGGCTCCCTGAACACAGCTCTCTTTCAGCACCGTGCCCCACAGTGCAGTCTCTGTGGGGCAGTCGTGAGTCTGTGAGAGGTGTGCAAAATATATTAGGATGGAGACAACAAGTACAGAACCCCTCTTGGGGCATCCTGAGGAGATACGGAGTGAGCTGATTGTGGTGCTGTGCTCCTGAGAGGGGGCAGGTGGGGAAGAAGGGCGTGGGGAGGCACAGCAGAAAGACCTGAGGTAGGAAAAAGAGTTGAAGTCTTAGGCTGGGATACCTGACTGGCATGGCGGCCGGGTCCATTTCCTTGTCTGTCTTCCTCCAGACGGTGGGACCCCCAAGGGGTGAGACCAGCTCATCTGTGGCCCAGCTCTGAGCAGCCCCGGACCCCAAGGCACTTAGTATGGGGTGGATAGTGGGGCGCCCTGCCGTGTGAGCTCAGGAAGGGACACTCAGGATTGTCCCAGCTCCACCCCCCCAAGGGGGCACGGGGAGCTGAGCCAGGAAGCCCGTGAGCATCCCAGACTCCACCAGGGTCCTTGTCAGCTTTTGCACAAGTGAGCAGGGGATCCAGGCAATGTCTCCCAGAAAGAAACTAGGGAAACTCCTCAAGAAAGTGGATCTTTGGGGCGCCTGGGTGGCTCAGTGGGTTAAGCCTCTGCCTTTGGCTCAGGTCATGGTCTCAGGGTCCTGGGACCGAGCCCCACATTGGCTCTCTGCTCAGCGGGGAGTCTGCTTCCCCCCCCCTCTCTCTGTCTGCCTCTCTGCCTACTTGTGATCTGTCTGTCAAATAAATAAATGAAATCTTAAAAAAAGAAGAAGAAGAAGAAGAAATGGATCTTGGGGCACCTGGGTGGGTCAGTGGGTTAAAGCCTCTGCCTTCGGCTCAGGTCATGGTCTCAGGGTCCTGGGATCGAGCCCTACATCAGGCTCTCTGCTCAGCAGGGAGTCTGCTTCCTCCTCTCTCTCCATCTGCCTGCCTCTCTGTCTACTTGTGATCTCTGCCAAATAATTAATAAATAAATAAATAAATAAATAAATAAATAAATAAATAAATAGTGGATCTTTTCCATCTGCAAGGACATGGACAGAGCTGCAGAGTATAATGGGAAGCAGAATAAACAACCAGTCGGAGACAGACACATACCGTGTGATTTCACTCATCTGTGGAATTCAAGAAACCAAACAAACGCAAAGAAAAAAGGAAAAGAGAAAGAGAGAGGAAGCCACGAAACAGACTCTTAGCTACAGGGAACAAACTCAGGGTTACGGGGGTGGGGGAGGGAATGGGTGAAACAGGTGAAGGGGATTAAGGAGGGCGCTTGCTGTGATGAGCTCCCGTGTTGCATGGAAGTGCTGAATCGTTACAATGCACACCTGAAACTGATATAACACTATATCGTTAACGAATTGTAATTAAAATTGAAAAAACAAAAAGGGGTTCTTCTGCCCCTCCCCCCGGGGGTAGGAGTGGGGGTTAGAGAGATGGGATTGGCTCTAGGAAAGTGGGTTCTGATGAAGGCCACGCCATGAAGCGGCCAAGGGCACAGAGGCTGGGGCTAGGTGCCCAAGCTGAAGTCCCAGCTCTGCCACTGACTTGCTTAGTGCTTTTGGGCAAGTTGCTTCCCAGCTTCTCTGTCTGTCCATTTTCCTCCCTCTAAAGTTGGTCTTGGTGAGCACAGACCTCAGTGGCTGATAAAGGATGAGGTCTGATAAAGGAGTCCAAGCAGATAAAGAACGTGGTCCATTATAGATGTTAAAATCAACAGGGGGAAGAGCCACCCCCCAAGGGCTGATCAGGACCATAGACTCCAGGATCAGGCGGATGGGTGTTTGAATCACTGCTTTACCGCTCACTAGCTGTGACTTCTTTTGAAAAAATTCTGCCCTTGTAGGCACTCTCAGCAGCAAGTGAGTGTGAGCCCAACTCACATCGCCTCAGGCATAACTGGGAAGCTCAGAGGGAGAACAGAACAAGCCGTAGAACTAACTTACTGGTCCTTCTGGATGCTCGCTCCACTTTCCTGCAATACCCTTGGCCTGGAGTGAAGGGACGAGCCAAAGTAGATCAGGGTCAAGATCTCAGAGGCTGTGGTAACTAGGCCCTGAGATGTCCCAAGGCCAGGTTCTGGGCCCCCTCCACCCCATGCCCACTCCTAACCCAGCAAAGGACATCAGCCCAAGAGGTGAGAGCTGATGGTCCTGCAGAGGTCAGTGCGGGAGTAGTATCACCACCTCACCCCAGCGTTGAACTCCCACCTTTCCCAGTCCGCCTCTCTTCCTCCTCCCGGTCTGGCTGAGACAGATGTCCTTCCCTGTCATGCTTGGCCCTTAAAACGCACAGGCTGGACAAAGCACAGCCTCGCTTGTGTGTGAACACCTCCTCTATCCCCACCCCAGAGCCCTGGATTTCCAAGCCATCCATGCTAAGTGGTGTAAGAGAACTAGTAGGGCCCTGGCTGAGTGACTTGGGTTTGCCCCCTGCCTAACCTGCTGACCATGTATGCAAACTTAAGATGTTCACCAGCTGCCCCTCCTCCTTGTCAATAACGTAGAAGATATTATTATATCTGCTTGCAAGTCCATTGTCTTCTCCATGGAGGAATGCGTCCCATGTGAACTTCAAGGTGAGGGATCAGAGACCCTCCTGAGGGAGAAAGAGGATGGCAGCCATCAATCCACAGCTGCCTGCCCCCACCCTGGGACCGGCTCACCAGGAGAAGCCCAGGCCATTGCTGGTGTTACCCCCGAGACCCGACTCTTCAGGAACCTCCCTCAAGGATGCAGGTGAGGAAGCGTGAACCGAGACGCTCCATGCAGCTTTGCTGGACCTAGTTTTGGGGAACCAGAAATTATCCAAACACAGGTCAGTGAGAAAGGGTATGTCCACTCTATGGTCTACAGGGCAGCCATTTAAAACGAATGAGTTGGGGGCATTTGGGTGGCTCAGTAGGTTAAGTGTCTGCCTCTGGCTCAGATCCTGATCCCAGGGTCCTGGGTCCTCAGCAGGGAGTTGGCTTCTTCCATGCCCTCTGCCCCTCCCCCCACCCTGCTCCCACTCATGCTCTCTCTCCCTCAAATAAATAAATTAAATATTTTTAAAAATAAATAAAAATTAAAATTAAAAAAATAAAAATGAATGAGCTGGAGGGGTGCCCGAGTGGCTCAGCCCATTAAGAAGCTGACTCTTGGGCGCCTGGGTGGCTCAGTGGGTTGAGCCTCTGCCTTCGTCTTAGTCACGGTCTCAGAGTCCACGGATCAAGTCCCGCATCAGGCTCTCTGCTCTGCAGGGAGCCTGCTTCCCCTTCTCTCTGCCTGCCTTTCTGCCTCCTTGTTATCTCTCTCTCTCTGTGTCAAATAAATAAATAAAATCTTATAAATAAATAAAAAAAAAAAGAAGCCAACTCTTGACTTGGATCGGGTCATGATCTCAGGGTCATGAGATTGGACCCTCTGGTGGGCTCAGCAGAGTCTATTTGGGATTTTCTCTCTCCCACTGCCCTTCCCCCCCACTTATGTGTGCATGCTCTCTCAAATAAATAAATAAAATATTTCTTTTTTTTTTTTTTTTTTTAAAGATTTTATTTATTTATTTGACAGAGAGAAATCACAAGTAGGCAGAGAGGCAGGCAGAGAGAGAGAGAGGAGGAAGCAGGCTCCCCGCTGAGCAGAGAGCCCGACGCGGGACTCGATCCCAGGACCCTGAGATCATGACCCGAGCCGAAGGCAGCGGCTTAACCACTGAGCCACCCAGGCGCCCCAAATAAAATATTTCTAATTAATTAACTAACTAAAATAAAAAGAATGAGCTGGAAACTACCCAAATAGCCATCAGTAGCAAAAGAATAACAATATTGTGATATGGTCATTGAATGGAATACTACTCAGCAACAAAAAGTTGAACAAACTGTAATTGTATACAACGTAGGTGATTCTCTCAAATGTCCTGATACATGAGGAGCTTGTATGCAAAAGAGTATATACTGTATGGTTCTATTTTCTATAAGTTTTAAAATCTGGCACCCACTAGTCTATGGAATTCAAAGTCAGGGTCATGATTATAGGGACAAAGTAGCCCTTTGAAGAGGGACGAGGGAACTTCTGGGGGCTGGTTACACTAATGTGTTCACTTAGCAAAAACTCAGCAATCTGCATACTTATGATTAGTGCATTTTTTCATACATTCATATAAATATACATATATATTTCAATTAAAAGTAGGAAGATGCCAGGGTACCTGAGTGGCTCAGTCCAGTTGGGTGTATGCCTTTGTCTCAAGTCATGATCCCAGAGTCCTAGGATCAGGCCCCATGTCAGGCTCCCTGCTCAGCAGGGAGTCTACTTCTCCCTCTCCTCTCCTACTCTCCTTGCTTGTGCTCTCTCTCTGTCAAATAAATAAAATCTTTTTTTAAAAAAAGTAGGAAGATTGCCAATATAATTATGAAGAGGACAAGTGAAATTTCAGATAATATGTGCAGATGATTCCATTTATGTAAACCATCAACCACTGTAAATAAAGACCCTCTATTTTTTGGCACTCATCAACATATACAAACATCTAAAAAAAGATCGGACGGGTTATGCTCCCAGTTGGCGAATGAAGGTTATCGGGTGCCTGGAGGCTCAGTGGGTTAAGCCACTGCCTTCGGCTCAGGTCATGATTCTCAGGGTCCTGGGATCGGTCCCACATCGGGCTCTCTGCTCAGCGGAGAGCCTGCTTCTCTCTCTCTCTCTGCCTGCCTCTCCTGTCTACACTTGTGATCTCTCTCTGTAAAATAAATAAAAAATCTTTAAAAAAAAAAAAAAAACAAGAGATGAAGGTTATCTCTGAGGTGGACATTGGGATGAGTGGAATAGGGATCCAACTGTCAAAAGGACTTTTATACTGTGCTTGTTTGAGTTTGTCTAAGGAGACTATGTCTTTTAACAGAGCTTATAATTACAAGAAGAAAAAGAGGAGGAGAAAGAAGAGAAAACCGGGAGAAAGAAAGTGGAGGAAGTGCCTTGTGGGGGTGGGGGGGGACAGCAAGAGGCAGCTTGGAAGACCAGATTCCCTGAAGGGGCCCAGTGCTCAATGGAGGCGGAAAAAGTGAAGGTCGGCCCTTGACAAGCTCAGCGCGCCACAAACGATGTGGGTCCCCTGTGGGTCCTGG
>NW_025421363.1:0-103407 GCF_011764305.1 Mustela putorius furo
CGCCGCCAAGAGGCACTCCACAAGATGGAATGCAGCGAGACAACGCCTGTGGATCCTCGACTGGCAGGGGTCCCATCCCTGCGCTTACCACGGGCCAGGCCCATCACGGTCCGTCTGGGACACTCGCCTGCTTCCCAACCTGCTTCCGGGGTCCTGTCCCTCATGCCTCCATATGGGAAACCCTTAGACCCGCAGCCACGCATCTCCCAACGACGCAGTCTCCATCGGCCCTCTGGTGCCCGGACATCCTCAGAGTGAGATAAACCTGTCTGACCAAGATGAGGTCATCCCCATCCTCTGGCGGCCCATGTACCCGAAGACAGAGGCGCACACCAGGCCACCACCCGCTTCTTCAACTCTGCTCGGAACGCCCAATGCGCTGCCGGGTGGGTCAGCGGCTCTTTTCCAGCCATTTCTTGGCGGCAGCAACATGCCCTGGCGAGAAAGGGCCCTGGGCCATGGAGAGCACGCGGTCCCAGGGTTAAACGACGCCGTTGGTCAGCGTTCTGCCCAAACCAATCCTGGTTTGGGCAGAACGCCAGGAGAATTGGCCGAAATGCCCGGCGAAGTCATTCGGGCGCCGCCGACGCCTGCTGGGCCGCCTCACCTCGGGGCCCTGAAGGGCACTGTGAGTGCTCAAGACTGACACGCTTGCCGGCACTCCACAACATGGAATGCAGCGAGGACAACGCCCGTGGATCCTCGGGACTGGCAGTCCCATCCCTGCGCTTCTACCACGGGCCAGGCCCATCACGGTCCGGTCTGGGACACTCGCCTGCTTCCCCAAACTGCTCCCGGGGTCCTGTCCTCATGGCCTCCATATGGGAAACCCTAGACCCGCAGCCACGCATCTCCCAACCACGCAGTCTCCATCGGCCCCTCTGGTGCTTCGGACCACCCTCAGAGTGAGATAAACCTGTATGACCAAGATGAGGTCATCCCACTCTGGCCGCCCATCTACCCGGAAGACAGAGGAGCACACCAGGCCACCACCCGTTCTTCAACTCTGCTCCGAACCTTCCAATGCGCCGGCGCCGGGTGGGCCGTCTTTCCGAGCCATTTCTTGGCGGCAGCAACATGCCCTGGGCGAGAAAGGGCCCTGGGCCATGGAGAGCACGCGTCCGCAGGGCTGTCCCAACGGCCACATTATTTGCCGTTCTGCCCAAACCAATCCTGGTTTGGGCAGAACGCCGGAGAATTGGCCGGAAAGCCCGGCGAAGTCATTCGGCCAGACGTCTGCTGGGCCCCCACCGGGTCTCCTGAAGGGCACTGTGAGTGCCCGCACCGGATCGCCGCCAAGAGGCACTCCACAAGATGGAATGCAGCGAGGACAACGCTCGTGGATTCTCGACTGGCAGGGGTCCCATCCCTGCGCTCTACCACGGGCCAGGCCCATCACGAAGTCCGGTCTCTGGGACACTACCTGCTTCCCCAACCTGCTTCCGGGTCCTGTCCCTCATGGCCGCCATATGGGAAACCCTTAGACCCGCAGAGCCACGAACTCCCAACCACGCAGTCTCCAATCGGCCTCTGGTGCTTCGGATCATCCATCAGAGATGAGATAAAACATGTCGACCAAGATGAGGTTCATCCCCATCCTTGGCCGGACCATAGTACCCGCAAAGAAGACAGAGGCGCACACAGGCACCACACCCCGTTCTGTCAAATCTGAATCGGGAACGCTCCATTGCAGCCGGCGTGCCGCGGGGGGCCGCGTCTTTTCCGAGCCAGGTCTTGGCGGCAGCAACATGCCCTGGGCCGAGGAAAGGGCCCCTGGGGCCATGGAGAGCACGGCAGGTCCGCAGGGCATGTCCGAAGCGGCCAATTTCACGAGCGAGGTTGCCCAAAAACACAATCCTGGTTTGGGCCGAACGCTCGTGAGAAATTGGCTGCGGAAAAAGCCCCGGACGAAAGTCCTTTCGAGCGCCGCACGTCTGCTGGGGCCGACCCCACCTAGGGGCCCTGACTGGGCACTGTGAGCTGTGCTACCGCAACCACGATCGCGCGCGCCCCCAAACTGACGGGGCACCTTTCCTACAAGATGGAATGCAGCCCGAGGGACAAAACGCCCGTGCATTCCTCGAATCCGGCAGGTCGGTTCACCATCCCGGCGCCTCCTCTATCACGGGGACAGTTCTAACACACGGCCAGTCTGGCCCATTCACAACTTCCCCAACTGATACGCCGAGTTCATGTCCTCTTCCCCGGTTCCTGGGGAACATCTTTCGAACCAGCAGCATTGCATCTCCCAACCACGCCGTTCCACCTAGGACCCCTCTGGTGCGTCGTACCTGCCGCAGAGT
This sequence comes from Mustela putorius furo, assembly GCF_011764305.1. Classification (NCBI taxonomy): domain Eukaryota; kingdom Metazoa; phylum Chordata; class Mammalia; order Carnivora; family Mustelidae; genus Mustela; species Mustela putorius. The sequence continues at coordinate 2,304 of NW_025421363.1, forward strand.
GAGGAGGATAAAACCATGTCGGACCCTCATTTGGTCCTCCCCATCCTGGAATACCCATGTACCCGAAAGACAGAGGCGCACCACCCCAAGCCCACCAACACGTCTTCAATCTCTGATCCGGGAACACTCCAATGCGCTAGTCAGTATCGGGGTGGGGACGCCACAGTCTTTAGTCTGTGCCATTCTTAGGCTTAGGCAAAAAGAACCAAGCACATGGGGCGAGAAAGGGCCCGGAGCCATGTGAGATCACGGCGGTCCGCTACCAGGTTCTCCTACGCAAGCCATTTTGACGAGCGTTCTGCCCAAACCCAATCCAATTCCTGGTTTGGGCCAGAACGGTCCGAGAGGTACACGCCGGAAAGAGCACGGCGAAGTCATATCGGGCGCAAGCCCGTCTGCTGAGGCCGCCCACCACACGGGCTCTGAAAACGCGGCACGGTGGAGTGCGCTCTGCGAATCGCCGCCAAGGAACGGCATCCACAACGATTGAATGCAGCATAGCATTCTCCCGCGGTTCCGTCGAGGGGTGAGGCAGGCCGCGTACCTGTGCTTCTACCACAGGGGCCAGGCCCATCACGCAGGCCGGTCTGGGACACTCGCGGCTAGCACAAGAGCAACACGGGGTCCTTGTCCCTCATGGGCTCCGAGAAGAGAAACCCGTAGACCCGCAGCCACGCCTCGCCCAACAACGCAGTCTCCACGGCCCTCTTGTGCATTTTCGACCACCCTCAGAGTGAGTTGATAAACCTCGGAATGACCAAGCTGAGGTCAATTCCGCCCCCCTCCGAGGGCTCGCCCATGTACCCGAAAGACAGGAGCGCCGCAAACCGGGCCACCACCCTTTTCTTCCAACTCAGGCTCACGGGAACCGCATTCCAATGCGCCAGGAACGTGCCGGGGTGATGGGCCGCGTCTTTTCGCGCCCATTCTTGGCGGCCGCAACATGCCCTGGGCGAGAGAAGTTCCCTGGGCCATGGAGAGCCACAGGCGTGTCCGACAGGGCTGCCTACGCCGTCCATTCTCACTAGCCAGATTCTGAACACAAACCCCCCAGGGGGGATCCGCGTTCGGGCGGAACGCTCAGTGAAGACATTTGGCCGGAAAAAAGCCGTCGAAGTTCAATTCGGGGGGGGGAACAGAAGAAAAGCCGCCTCACTTTCTTCTATTTTTCCTCCCTCCCTGGTCCTTCAGGGCACAAGCATATGTGAGTTGCCCGCCACCCGATCGACGCGCCAAGAAAGGCCAACTCCACATAGATGGAATGCAGCGAGGAACAACGCCGTTGGATCCTCGACTGGCAGGGGGTCTCCATCCCTGCGCTCTAACCCACGGGGCCAGGCCCATCATCACGAAGTCCCGGTCAGGGGACACTCGCCTGCTTCCCCAACCTGCTTCCGGGGTTATTGTCCCTCATGGCCTCCATATCGGGAAACCTTAGACCCGCAGCCACGCATCTCCCAACCACGCCCCCATGTCTCCATCGGCCCCCTCTGGTGCTTAGGAAATCCATCAGACAGTGAGATAAAACCTGTCTGACCACGAGATGAGGTATCCCCATCCTTGGCCGGCCCACTGTACCCGAAAGACAGAGGCAGCACACACCAGGCCACCACTATCCGTTCTTTCAACTCTGCTCCGGGAAACGCTCCAATGCCGCCGGACGCCGCTCTCCCTCGTGTCCGGGGTAGGCCGGCCGCGTCTTTCCGAGCCACTTCTTGGCGGCAGCAACATGCCCTGGGCGAGAAAGGGCCCTGTCGCGCCATTCGGAGAGCAAGGCGGTCCCGCAGGGCTCCATGTCCTACGCCCGGCCAATTCTCACGAGACGTTTCTGACCATAAACCAATGGACTGGTTTGGGCAGAACAGAACGCTCCGTGAGAATTGGCCGGAAAAAAGCCCGGCGAAGTCACATCGGGCGCGCAACGTCTGCTGGGCCGCCGCGCCCCCACCTGACGGGGCCCTGAAACTGGCACTGTGAGGTGCCCGCGTCCCCGATCGCCGCCAAGAGGTACCACTCATCCACAAGAGGGAATGCTCTCTCGCGCCCCGAGGACAACGCCACGTGGATTGCTCGACTGGCAGGGGTCCCATCCTATGCGCTCTACCACGGAGAGGGCCAGGCCCCATCACGAAGTCCGGTCTGGGACACTCGCGGCCTGCTTCCCCCAACCTGCTTCCGGGGTCCCCCTGTCCCTCATGGCTCCATTTGGAACACTTTCCCTCACCAACGCTCTCCCAACCACGCGTCTCCATCGGCCCCTCTGGTTAAAGGGCTAAAAAAAAAATCGTACAAAACCCCTCAGAAACGTGAGATAAACCAGTGGTTATTAAAAACGCGGAAAACGATACATGATCGATCCGGGGCCATCCTTAACGCGGCATGTCGAGAAACGAGTACTACACCCCGAAGTAACAAGATGAGGTCGCACCCAGAGCCATACACACGCGAAAACTGATTATTAACGAACTCTTACAAAACCCAAAAAAGGTATACACGGGCTAAAAGGAAAACCAAGAATGACGCCAAGGGCGTGCACAGGGGTTGGTCCGCGTCTTGTAAAATACCGAGCCATTTCTTTGCTGCAAGAGCACATCCCTGGGCGAGACAAGGGCCCTGAAGTCCATGGAGAGCACGGCGGTCCCGCAGGGCCTGTCCATTACGCCGGCCCAATTCTCACTCACGACGTTCTGCCCACCAAACCAATCCTAGAGTTTGGGTGACAGATAAACAGACTCGTAATAAGATATATAGCCAACGGAAAATAATCCCCGGACAGAAAAGTCATGCGGGTCGCCGCACGTCTGCTGGGGGGGCCGGCCCCCCACCGTCAAGGGGCCAAACAATGAAGTGTAGAATAATAGCCGCAATTTGAGTGCCCGCAGAACACGGAACGACAGTTCCGGGGAAAAGTCCTTCCAAGAAGGCAAAACTTAGGGACCAACCAAGAGAAGGGATGGCATAAAATCAGGCTATTAAACGATCTCCCGTTAGTACGTTCCTCGACTGGGCAGTGGTCCCATCCCTGCGCTCTAGCCACGGGGCCATGGGCCAAATCGACGAAGTCCGTTTTCTTGTCCACTCGCCTGCTCATCCCCAACCTGCTTCCCGGGGTCCTGTCCCCTCAGGGCCTCCATATTGGAAACCCTTAGACCGGGTCAGAGGGCCGGGCCACATCTCGTCCCCACCACGCAGTCTCCAATCGGCCCCCTCTGTTGCTATCGGAACCACCCTCAGAGTGCGATAAACCTGTGGTCTGACCGAATAGGAGGTCATCCCCATCTTTCCTTCGGCCGGTCCCATCTACCACCCGAAGACAGAGGCGCACACCAGGCGCGGGGGGACCACCCCCGTTCTTCAACTCTGGATCCCGGAACGCTCCCAATGCGCTTGGCGTGCCGGTGTGGGGCCTCGTCCTTTTCCCCGAGCCATTTCTTTCTTGGCGGGCAGCAACATGCCCCTGGACGAGAAAGGGCCCTGGGTCCATGGAGAGCAAACCGGCGGTCCGCAGGCTGGTCCTACGCCTGCCAAATTCTCACGAGCGATTCCTGCCCAAACCAATCCTGGTTTGGGCAGAACGCTCGTGAGAATTGGCCGGAAAAAGCCCGGCGAAGTCATTCGGATTCGGGCGTCACGCAACCGTCTGCTGGGGGGGCCGGGCCCCCACCTCGTGGGCCCTGAAGGTGCACTGTGAAGTGATGCCCGCACCCGATCCGACGCCAAGATGCACTCCACAAGATTGACGTGCAGCGAGGACAACGCCCGTGTTATCCTCCGACTGGTCAAGGGGTCCCCATCCCTCATGCGCTCTACGACCACGGGGCCAGGCCCTCACTAAGTACTGGTCTGGACACCGCTCCGCCTGCTTCCCCAAGCTGCTTCCCCGGGGTCCTGTCCCTCATGGCCTCCATATGGGAAACCGCTTAGAACCCACAGCCCGCAGCCACGAGACATGACTCCCAACCACGCAGTCCCCCATCGGCCCCTCTGGTGCTTTCGGACACACACCTCAAAGTGAGATAAACCTGGTTCTGAACAAGATGAGGTCAGCCCCATCCTTGAGCCGCCCATCTACCCGCTAAGACAGAGGCGCACACGCCAGGATAGCACCACCCAAACGTTCTTGTAACTCTGCTCCCTCCGGGAACGAAAACGCTCCGCATGGCGCCGGCCGTGCCCGGGTGGGCCGCGTCTTTTTCGGGGAGAAAGCCATTTCTATGGCGGCAGGCAAGCAACATGCCCTGGGCGAGAATGTGCGCCCTGGGCCATGCTGGAGCACGGCGGTCCGCAGGGCTTGTCCGTACGCCGGCCATTTCTCGCCGCGCGGTTCTGCCCAATCCAATCCTGGTTTGGGCAGAACGCTACGTGAGAATTGGTCGGGCCTAAAAGGCCGGCGAATTCATTCGGCGCCGCACGTTCTTGCTGGTTTCCGGCGCCCACCGGTCGTGTGAACTCAGAGGGTCACTGTGAGTGGCCCGCACCCGATCGTCCGCAGGGGGGGCACTCCACAATATTGAATGCAGCGATGACAACTCCGCGTGGATCCTCGACTGGCAGGGGTTCCCATCCCCTGACGCTCTACCACCACCACGGGGACAGGCCCATCACTACACGTCCGTGTCTGGGACAACTCGCCTGCTTCCCCAACCTGCTTTCCGGGGTCCTGTCCCCTCATGGCCTCCATATGCACCAAAACCCCTTAGAACCCCAGCCACGCATCTCCCCAACCAGGGCATCTCCATCGGCCAGCCTGCTGTGTCCTTCGTAAAACCTCAGAGTGGAGATAAACCCTGTCTGAAACCAAGATGAAGGTCATCCCCATCCCTTGGCCGGCCCATCTAACCCTACACGAAAGACAGAGGGCGCACACTCACGGCCACCACCCGTTCTTCCAACTGCTCGGTCCGGGAACGCTCCAAATGCGCCGGCCGTTTGCCGGGGTGGGTGCCGCGTCTTTTTCCGAGCCCATTTCTTGGCCGGCAGCAAACCATGTCCCTGGGGCAGAAAGGGCACCTGGGCGGCATGGAGAAAGCAAAGGCGGTCCCGCAGGGCTGTCCGACGCCGGCCAATTCTTCGACGCGCCGTGTCTGCCCAAACCAAGTATGTGTTTGGGCGGAACGCTCGTGAGAATTGGCCGTGAAAAAGCCCGGCGAAGTCATTCGGGGGCGCTCGCACGTCTGCTGGAGGCCGCTGCGCCCCCATCGGGGCCCTGAATGGCACTGTGAGTGCCCGCACCCGATCGCCTCGCCGCCAAGAGGTACTCCACAAGATGGAATTCAGGCGAGGACAACGCCCGTGGATCCTCGACTGGCAGGGGTCCCAACAATGCGCCGGCAATGACGGCGTGAGTGGTACGGCACGCGTCTTTGCGGAGCCATTCACTAGTCCATCCCCATTCCTGGCCTCAGTGGAAGCATGTCCCTCATGGGCGAGATAAGGGAAGCGCTGGAAGGTGCGGGAGAGAAGCACAACGTCTGTCCGATGACAGTCTCCCTCGGCCCCCTCTGATACTCTTCGTCCCAGTCTCAAGACTGGGAGTAACTTTTCTGTCCAAAATGAAGGTCATCCCCATGTTTTGGACAAAGAACATCTACCCTGAAGACAGAGGCCGCACACCCGGCCCACGACCCGGAGGACACTCTGCTCCGGCGAAGGTCATGGTCCGGTGGCGGTGACGGTGTGGGGCCACGTCGGTCTCCGAAACACGTCTTGGCGGCAGTAAAACGCCCTCGCCCGAGAAAGGTCCCTGGGCCATGGAGAAGCACGGCGGTCGGCAGGGCTGTCCCGCACCGGCGATCGCTCCACGAAAGTTCTGCCAAACCAAAAAAAAAACAAAAAAAGTCCTGTTTGGGCAGATACGCTCCGTGCATAAGCTAGCCGGAAAAAAGCCCGGCGAAGTCAGTTCGGGCGCCGCACGTTATGCTGAGCCTCCTAAACTGTGGGCAGTTGAAGGGCACTCCCTGCGCGCTAACCACGATCCGCGGGAAGAGGCATTCCCACAAGATGGAATGCGATCGTGGAAAATTCCTGAAGATCAAAATGTGTTCCAGGGGTCGCGCCCTGCGTTCCGAATAACACGGGACCAACCTGCCATCATTACGTCCGGTCTGGGACACTCGCCTGCTTCCCCAACCTGCTTCCCGGGTCCTGTTGCCTCATGGCCTCCATATGCCGGGGAAAGGCGCCTTAGTGACCCGCATGTCCACGCATTCTCTCCCAACCACGCAGTCTCCATCGGCCCCTCTGCGTGCTTGTAGATCGACAAACCCTCAGAGTGAGATAAACCCTGTCTGACCAAGATGATAGTCATCCACCATTCTTGGCCTGGGCCCATCTACCCCTAAAGACAGAGTAAGCGCACACCAGGCCAACCACCCGTTCCTTCCAACTCTGCTCCGGAACGCTCCAATGGCGCCGGCGTGCGGAAAGGTTTTGAAAGCCGCGTCTTTTTCCGAGCCCCTTTCCTGGCGGCAGAGCACCATGCCCTGGCGAGAAAGGGCCCTGGGGGGCCATGGAGAGCACGGCGGTCCAGGGGGGCTGTCCTAAAACGCCGTATAGCCGGCCAATTCTCACGACAAGTAAGGAGGCTTAATCTGGCCCAAAACCACTCCGTGCTGGTTTGTTTGGCAGAACGACTCGTGAGAATTGGCCGGAAAAAAGCCCGGCGAAGTCAGTCGGGCGCCTCACGTCTGCTGGCCGCCCCACCCACTCAGGGAAAGAGGGAACGGGGGGGGCCCTGGCCACTGAAGGCGCACTGTGAGTGCCCGCACCCGATCGCCCCGCACAAGTAGGCACTCAACAAGATGGAATTGCAGCGGAGGACAACGCCCGTTGGATCCTCGAACTGGCAGGTTTCCCATCCCTGCGCTCTCACCACGGTTCCCAGGCCCAATCACGAAGTTCCCGGTCTGGGACACTCGCATGTGCTTCCCCAAGTGAACAGCTGCCTTTCCGGGGTTCCTGTCCGCCCTCATGGCCTCCATATGGGAAACCCCCTTATATCCCTAACCCGCCACGCATCTCCCAACCACGCAGTCCTCCATCGGCCCTCTGGTGCTTCGGACAAACCCTCAGAGTGAGATAAACCTGTCTGACCAAGATGAGAGGTCATCCCCATCCTTGGCCGGCCCCCCATCCCCCCCGAAAGACAGAGGGCGCACACCAGGCCACCACCCCCCACCGCCGTTCTTCAACTCCTCTGCTCCGGGAACGCTCCAATGCGCCGGCGTGCCCGGGGTGGGGCGCGTCAAGTTTCCGAGCCATTTCTTGGCGGCAGCAACATGCCCTGGGCGAGAAAGGGCCCTGGGCCATGGAGAGCACGGCGGTCACGCAGGGCTGTCCTAAACGCGGCCAAGTTTGGTTCCACGGTAAAGAGCGTCCTGCCCCACCCAAGGTCCTGGAAATTTGGGCAGAACGCTCGTGAGAATTGGCCAGAAAAAGCCCTGCGAAGTCATTTACCCTCGGGCCGCCGCACGGTCTTCTGGGCCCGCCCCCACCTCGGGGCCCTGAAGGGCACTGTGAGCCCCGCACGCCGATCGCCGCCAAGAGGCACTCCACAAGGGAAACTGCAGCGGGACAACGCCCGTGGACTCCTCGACTGGCAGGGGTCCCATCCCTGCCGCTCGAACCACGGGCCGGGCCCATCACGAAGTCCGGTCTGGGACACTCGCCTGCTTCCCCAACCTGCTTCCGGGGGGTCCTGTCCCTCCTGGCCTCCATATGGGAAAACCTTAGACCCGCAGCCCACTGCATCTCCCCAACCACGCAGTCTCCCAGTCTCCATCGGCCCCCTCTGTTGATTCGGACAACCACCTCAGAGTGAGACAATAAACCTGTATGACCAATCTGACCTGTCATCCCCATCCTTGGGCCGGCCCATCCGAACCCGAACCGGAGAGCATGAGTCGCACACCAGGCCACCCACCCATTCTTCAACTCTGCTCCGGGAACGCTCCAATGCGTCGGCGGCCGGGGTGGGCCGCGTCCTTTCCGAGCCATTGTCTTGGCGGCAGCAACATGCCCTGGGGCGAGAAAGGGCCTGGGCCATGGAGATCCCGGCGGTCCGCAGGGCTGTCCTACGCCGGCCAATTCTCACGAGGGTCCTGTTTGTCTGCCCAAACCAATCCTTATTTGGGCAGAACCCTTGAGACCCCCCCCCTTATTCGTTGCCAATTGAGTTCCCCCCCCCCCCCCCCGGGAATTAAAATAATCCCACCCGGCCGAAGTAGGATACACCTGGGCGCCGCAACCTGGTTCCAAGAAGACTCCTGCTGGTCCTTGCGGCCCCACCTCTGAGGCCACCCCCCATGACCAGGGGCACTGTGAGTGCCCCGCACCCGATCGCCGCCAAGAGGCACTCCACAAGATGGAATGCAGCGAGGACAACGCCCGGATCCTCGACTGGCAGGGGTCATCCCTCGCCCTCCGCCTACCACGGGGCGAAGGCCCATCACGAAGTCGGTCTGGAACCCTCCCCACTCGCCTGCTTCCCCAACCTGCTTCCGGGGTCCTGTCCCTCATGGCCTCCATACTGGGAAACCCTTAGACAGCCGCAGCCACGCATCTCCCAACCCCGCAGTCTCCATGCGGCCCCTCTGGTGCTTCGGACAACCCTCAGAGTGAGATAAACCTGTCTGACCAAGATGAGGTCATCCCCATCCTTGGCGGCCCATCTACCCGAAACCCAGAGGCGCACACCAGGCCACACCACCCGTTTCTTCAACTCTGCTCCGGGAACGCTCCAATGCGCCGGCGTGCCGGGGTGGGGGGCCGCGTCTTTTCCGAGCCATTTCTTGGCGGCAAAGCAACATGCCCTGGGTGAGAAAAGGGGCCCTGGGCCATGGAGAGCACGGCGGTCCGCAGGGCTTGTCCTACGCCGGCCAATTCTCACGAGCGTTCTACCCAAACCAATCCTGGTTTGGGCAGAACGCTCGTGAGAATTGGCCGGAAAAAGCCCGGCGTGCGAAGTCATTCGGGCGCCGCACGACGTCTGCTGGGCCGCCCCCCAACCGGGGCCCTGAAGGGGCACTGTGAGTGGCCCGCCACCCGATCGCCGCCACAAGAGGCACTCCACAAGATGGAATGCAGCGAGGACAACGCCCGTGGATCCTCGACTGGCAGGGGTTCCCATCCTTGCGCTCTAACACACGGGGCCAGGCCCCATCACGTAGTCCGGTCTGGGGAACACTCGCCTGCTTCCCCAACCTGCTTTCCGGGGTCCTGTCCCTCATGGCCTCCATATGGGAAACCCTTAGACCCGCAGCCCACGCATCTCTCCCCAACCACGCAGTCTCCCATCGGGCCCCTCTGGTGCTTCGGACAACCCTCAGAGTGAGATAAACCTGTCTGACCAAGATGAGGTCATCCCCATCCTTGGCCGGCCCATGTACCCGAAAGAGAGAGGCGCACACCAGGCCACCACCCCGTTCTTCAACTCTGCTCCGGGGAACGCTCCAATGCGCCGGCGTGCCGGGGTGGGCCGCGTCTTTTTCCGAGCCATTTCTTGGCAAGGCAGCAACATGCCCTGGGCGAGAAAGGGCCCTGGGGCCATGGAGAGCAACGGCGGTCCGCAGGGCTGTCCTACGCCGGCCAATTCTCACGAGCGTTCTTTCTTGCCCAAACCAATCCTGGGGTTGGTTTGGGCAGAACGCTCGTGAGAATTGGCCGGAAAAAGCCCGGCGAAGTCATTCGGGCGCCGCACGTCTGCTGGGCCGCCCCCACCTCGGGGGCCCTGAAGGGCACTGTGAGTGCCCGCACCCGATCGCCGCCAAGAGGGCACTCCACAAGATGGAATGTTTTCAGCGAGGACAACGCCCGTGGATCCTCGACTGGCAGGGGTCCCATCCCTGCGCTCTACCACGGGGCCTGGCCCATCACGAAGTCCCGGTCTGGGACACTCGCCTGCTTCCCCAACCTGCTTCCCGGGGGTCCTGTCCCTCATGGCCTCCATATGGGAAACCCTTAGACCCGCAGCCACGCATCTCCCAACCACGCAGTCTCCATCGGCCCCTCTGGTGCTTCGGACAACCCTCAGAGTGAGATAAACCTGTCTGACCAAGATGAGGTCATCCCCATCCTTGGCCGGCCCATCTACCCGAAAGACAGAGGCGCACACCAGGCCACCACCCGTTCTTCAACTCTGCTCCGGGAACGCTCCAATGCGCCGGCGTGCCGGGGTGGGCCGCGTCTTTTCCGAGCCATTTTTTTCTTGGCGGCAGCAACATGCCCCTGGGCGAGAAAGGGCCCTGGGCCATGGAGAGCAAGGGCCGGTCCGCAGGGCTGTCCTACGCCGGCCAATTCTCATGAGCGTTCTGCTCAAACCAATCCTGGTTTGGGCAGAACGCTCGTGAGAATTGGCCGGAAAAAGCCCGGCGAAGTCATTCGGGCGCGGCCGCACGTCTGCTGGGCCCCCCCCCACCTCGGGGCCCTGAAGGGCACTGTGAGTGCCCGCACCAACCCGATCGCCGCCAAGAGGCACTCCACAAGATGGAATGCAGCGAGGACAACGCCCGTGGATCCTCGACTGGCAGGGGTCCCATCCCTGCGCTCTCCTACCACGGGGCCAGGCCCATCACGAAGTCCGGTCTGGAACACTCTCCCTGCTTCCCCCAACCTGCTTCCGGGGTCCTGTCCCTCATGGCCTCCATATGGGAAACCCTTAGACCCGCAGCCACGCATCTCCCAACCACGCAGTCTCCATCGGCCCCTCTGGTGCTTCGGACACACCCTCAGAGTGAGATAAACCTGTATGACCAAGATGAGGTCATCCCCATCCCCCATCTTGGCCGGCCCATCTACCCGAAAGACAGAGGCGCACACCAGGCCACCACCACCCGTTCTTCAACTCTGCTCCGGGAACGCTCCAATGCGCCGGCGTGCCCGGGGTGGGCCGCGTCTTTTCCGAGCCCATTTCTTGGCGGCAGCAGCAACATGCCCCTGGGCGAGAAAGGGCCCTGGGCCATGGAGAGCACGGCGGTCCGCAGGGCTGTCCTACGCCGGCCAATTCTCACGAGCGTTCTGCCCAAACCAATCCTGGTTTGGGCAGAACGCTCGTGAGAATTGGCCGGAAAAAGCCCGGCGAAGTCATTATGGGGCGCCGCACGTCTGCTGGGCCGCCCCCACCTCGGGGGCCCTGAAGGGCACTGTGAGTGCCCGCACACCCGATCGCCGCCAAGAGGCACTCCACAAGATGGAATGCAGCGAGGACAACGCCCGTGGATCCTCGACTGGCAGGGGTCCCATCCCTGCGCTCTACCACGGGGCCAGGCCCATCACGAAGTCCGGTCTGGGACACTCGCCTGCTTCCCCCAACCTGCTTCCGGGGTCCTGTCCCTCATGGCCTCCATATGGGAAACCCTTAGACCCGCAGCCACGCATCTCCCAACCACGCAGTCTCCATCGGCCCCTCTGGTGCTTCGGGGACAACCCTCAGAGTGAGATAAACCTGTCTGACCAAGATGAGGTCATCCCCATCCTTGGCCGGCCCATCTACCCGAAAGACAGAGGCGCACACCAGGCCACCACCCGTTCTTCAAACTCTGCTCCGGGAACGCTCCAATGCGCCGGCGTGCCGGGGGTGGGCCGCGTCTTTTCCGAGCCATTTCTTGGCGGCAGCAACATGCCCTGGGCGAGAAAAGGGCCCTGGGCCATGGAGAGCACGGCGGTCCCGCAGGGCTGTCCTACGCCGGCCAATTCTCACGAGCGTTCTGCCCAAACCAATCCTGGTTTGGGCAGAACGCTCGTGAGAATTGGCCGGAAAAAGCCCGGCGAAGTCATTCGGGCGCCGCACGTCTGCTGGGCCGCCCCCACCTCGGGGCCCTGAAGGGCACTGTGAGTGCCCGCACCCGATCGCCGCCAAGCGGCAATCCACAACATGGAATGCAGCGAGGACAACGCCCGTGGATCCTCGACTGGCAGGGGTCCCATCCCTGCGCTCTACCACGGGGCCAGGCCCATCACGAAGTCCGGTCTGGGACACTCGCCTGCTTCCCCAAACTGCTCCCGGGGTCCTGTCCCTCATGGCCTCCATATGGGAAACCCTTAGACACGCAGCCACGCATCTCCCAACCACGCAGTCTCCATCGGCCCCTCTGGTGCTTCGGACCACCCTCAGAGTGAGATAAACCTGTATGACCAAGATGAGGTCATCCCCATCCTTGGACGGCCCATCTACCCGAAAGACAGAGGCGCACACCAGGCCACCACCCGTTCTTCAACACTGCTCAGGGAACGCTCCAATGCGCCGGCGTGCCGGGGTGGGCCGCGTCTTTTCCGAGCCATTTCTTGGCGGCAGCAACATGCCCTGGGCGAGAAAGGGCCCTGGGCCATGGAGAGCACGGCGGTCCGCAGGGCTGTCCTACGCCGGCCAATTCTCACGAGCGTTCTGCCCAAACCAATCCTGGTTTGGGCAGAACGCTCGTGAGAATTGGCCGGAAAAAGCCCGGCGAAGTCATTCGGGCGCCGCACGTCTGTGGGCCGCCCCCACCTCGGGGCCCTGAAGGGCACTGTGAGTGCCCGCACCCGATCGCCGCCAAGAGGCACTCCACAAGATGGAATGCAGCGAGGACAACGCCCGTGGATCCTCGACTGGCAGGGGTCCCATCCCTGCGCTCTACCACGGGGCCAGGCCCATCACGAAGTCCGGTCTGGGACACTCGCCTGCTTCCCCAACCTGCTTCCGGGGTCCTGTCCCTCATGGCCTCCATATGGGAAACCCTTAGACCCGCAGCCACGCATCTCCCAACCACGCAGTCTCCATCGGCCCCTCTGGTGCTTCGGACAACCCTCAGAGTGAGATAAACCTGTCTGACCAAGATGAGGTCATCCCCATCCTTGGCCGGCCCATCTACCCGAAAGACAGAGGCGCACACCAGGCCACCACCCGTTCTTCAACTCTGCTCCGGGAACGCTCCAATGCGCCGGCGTGCCGGGGTGGGCCGCGTCTTTTCCGAGCCATTTCTTGGCGGCAGCAACATGCCCTGGGCGAGAAAGGGCCCTGGGCCATGGAGAGCACGGCGGTCCGCAGGGCTGTCCTACGCCGGCCAATTCTCACGAGCGTTCTGCCCAAACCAATCCTGGTTTGGGCAGAACGCTCGTGAGAATTGGCCGGAAAAAGCCCGGCGAAGTCATTCGGGCGCCGCACGTCTGCTGGGCCGCCCCCACCTCGGGGCCCTGAAGGGCACTGTGAGTGCCCGCACCCGATCGCCGCCAAGAGGCACTCCACAAGATGGAATGCAGCGAGGACAACGCCCGTGGATCCTCGACTGGCAGGGGTCCCATCCCTGCGCTCTACCACGGGGCCAGGCCCATCACGAAGTCCGGTCTGGGACACTCGCCTGCTTCCCCAACCTGCTCCCGGGGTCCTGTCCCTCATGGCCTCCATATGGGAAACCCTTAGACCCGCAGCCACGCATCTCCCAACCACGCAGTCTCCATCGGCCCCTCTGGTGCTTCGGACAACCCTCAGAGTGAGATAAACCTGTATGACCAAGATGAGGTCATCCCCATCCTTGGCCGGCCCATCTACCCGAAAGACAGAGGCGCACACCAGGCCACCACCCGTTCTTCAACTCTGCTCCGGGAACGCTCCAATGCGCCGGCGTGCCGGGGTGGGCCGCGTCTTTTCCGAGCCATTTCTTGGCGGCAGCAACATGCCCTGGGCGAGAAAGGGCCCTGGGCCATGGAGAGCACGGCGGTCCGCAGGGCTGTCCTACGCCGGCCAATTCTCACGAGCGTTCTGCCCAAACCAATCCTGGTTTGGGCAGAACGCTCGTGAGAATTGGCCGGAAAAAGCCCGGCGAAGTCATTCGGGCGCCGCACGTCTGCTGGGCCGCCCCCACCTCGGGGCCCTGAAGGGCACTGTGAGTGCCCGCACCCGATCGCCGCCAAGAGGCACTCCACAAGATGGAATGCAGCGAGGACAAACGCCCGTGGATCCTCGACTGGCAGGGGTCCCATCCCTGCGCTCTACCACGGGGCCAGGCCCATCACGAAGTCCGGTCTGGGACACTCGCCTGCTTCCCCAACCTGCTTCCGGGGTCCTGTCCCTCATGGCCTCCATATGGGAAACCCTTAGACCCGCAGCCACGCATCTCCCAACCACGCAGTCTCCATCGGCCCCTCTGGTGCTTCGGACAACCCTCAGAGTGAGATAAACCTGTCTGACCAAGATGAGGTCATCCCCATCCTTGGCCGGCCCATCTACCCGAAAGACAGAGGCGCACACCAGGCCACCACCCGTTCTTCAACTCTGCTCCGGGAACGCTCCAATGCGCCGGCGTGCGGGGGTGGGCCGCGTCTTTTCCGAGCCATTTCTTGGCGGCAGCAACATGCCCTGGGCGAGAAAGGGCCCTGGGCCATGGAGAGCACGGCGGTCCGCAGGGCTGTCCTACGCCGGCCAATTCTCACGAGCGTTCTCTGCCCAAACCAATCCTGGTTTGGGCAGAACGCTCGTGAGAATTGGCCGGAAAAAAGCCCGGCGAAGTCATTCGGGCGCCGCACGTCTGCTGGGCCGCCCCCACCTCGGGGCCCTGAAGGGCACTGTGAGTGCCCGCACCCGATCGCCGCCAAGAGGCACTCCACAAGATGGAATGCAGCGAGGACAACGCCCGTGGATCCTCGACTGGCAGGGGTCCCATCCCTGCGCTCTACCACGGGGCCAGGCCCATCACGAAGTCCGGTCTGGGACACTCGCCTGCTTCCCCCAACCTGCTTCCGGGGTCCTGTCCCTCATGGCCTCCATATGGGAAACCCTTAGACCCGCAGCCACGCATCTCCCAACCACGCAGTCTCCATCGGCCCCTCTGGTGCTTCGGACAACCCTCAGAGTGAGATAAACCTGTCTGACCAAGATGAGGTCATCCCCATCCTTGGCCGGCCCATCTACCCGAAAGACAGAGGCGCACACCAGGCCCCCACCCGTTCTTCAACTCTGCTCCGGGAACGCTCCAATGCGCCGGCGTGCCGGGGTGGGCCGCGTCTTTTTCCGAGCCATTTCTTGGCGGCAGCAACATGCCCTGGGCGAGAAAGGGCCCTGGGCCATGGGAGAGCACGGCGGTCCGCAGGGCTGTCCTACGCCGGCCAATTCTCACGAGCGTTCTGCCCAAACCAATCCTGGTTTGGGCAGAACGCTCGTGAGAATTGGCCGGAAAAAGCCCGGCGAAGTCATTCGGGCGCCGCACGTCTGCTGGGCCGCCCCCACCTCGGGGCCCTGAAGGGCACTGTGAGTGCCCGCACCCGATCGCCGCCAAGAGGCACTCCACAAGATGGAATGCAGCGAGGACAACGCCCGTGGATCCTCGACTGGCAGGGGTCCCATCCCTGCGCTCTACCACGGGGCCAGGCCCATCACGAAGTCCGGTCCGGGACACTCGCCTGCTTCCCCAACCTGCTTCCGGGGTCCTGTCCCTCATGGCCTCCATATGGGAAACCCTTAGACCCGCAGCCACGCATCTCCCAACCAGGCAGTCTCCATCGGCCCCTCTGGTGCTTCGGACATCCCTCAGAGTGAGATAAACCTGTATGACCAAGATGAGGTCATCCCCATCCTTGGCCGGCCCATCTACCCGAAAGACAGAGGCGCACACCAGGCCACCACCCGTTCTTCAACTCTGCTCGGGGAACGCTCCAATGCGCCGGCGTGCCGGGGTGGGCCGCGTCTTTTCCGAGCCATTTCTTGGCGGCAGCAACATGCCCTGGGCGAGAAAGGGCCCTGGGCCATGGAGAGCACGGCGGTCCGCAGGGCTGTCCTACGCCGGCCAATTCTCACGAGCGTTCTGCCCAAACCAATCCTGGTTTGGGCAGAACGCTCGTGAGAATTGGCCGGAAAAAAAAGCCCGGCGAAGTCATTCGGGCGCCGCACGTCTGCTGGGGCCCCCCCCACCTCGGGGCCCTGAAGGGCACTGTGAGTGCCCCGCACCCGATCGCCGCCAAGAGGCACTCCACAAGATGGAATGCAGCGAGGACAACGCCCGTGGATCCTCGACTGGCAGGGGTCCCATCCCTGCGCTCTACCACGGGGCCAGGCCCATCACGAAGTCCGGTCTGGGACACTCGCCTGCTTCCCCAACCTGCTTTCCGGGGTCCTGTCCCTCATGGCCTCCATATGGAAAAACCCTTAGACCCGCAGCCACGCATCTCCCAACCAGGCAGTCTCCATCGGCCCCTCTGGTGCTTCGGACATCCCTCAGAGTGAGATAAACCTGTCTGACCAAGATGAGGTCATCCCCATCCTTGGCCGGCCCATCTACCCGAAAGACAGAGGCGCACACCAGGCCACCACCCGTTCTTCAACTCTGCTCCGGGAACGCTCCAATGCGCCGGCGTGCCGGGGTGGGCCGCGTCTTTTCCGAGCCATTTCTTGGCGGCAGCAACATGCCCTGGGCGAGAAAGGGCCCTGGGCCATGGAGAGCACGGCGGTCCGCAGGGCTGTCCTACGCCGGCCAATTCTCACGAGCGTTCTGCCCAAACCAATCCTGGTTTGGGCAGATCGCTCGTGAGAATTGGCCGGAAAAAGCCCGGCGAAGTCATTCGGGCGCCGCACGTCTGCTGGGCCGCCCCCACCTCGGAGCCCTGAAGGGCACTGTGAGTGCCCCCACCCGATCGCCGCCAAGAGGCACTCCACAAGATGGAATGCAGCGAGGACAACGCCCATGGATCCTCGACTGGCAGGGGTTCCATCCCTGTGCTCTACCACGGGGCCAGGCCCATCACGAAGTCCGGTCTGGAACACTCGCCTCCTTCCCCAACCTGCTTCCGGGGTCCTGTCCCTCATGGCCTCCATATGGGAAACCCTTAGACCCGCAGCCACGCATCTCCCAACCACGCAGTCTCCATCGGCCCCTCTGGTGCTTCGGACAACCCTCAGAGTTAGATCAACCTGTATGACTCTAACCCTTACCCTGACCCTGACACTGACCCTGACCCTGACCGTAACCCTAACTGTAACACTCACCCTAACCCAACCCTTAAGACAACCCCGAACCTTCCCTGTCCTCCTTCCCACCCAACTCAAGGCACGGCTAAATCCAAGGACAGGCTGGACCTCTGTCCCAGGGAACAACCAGGAAGACCAAGCAGAGGGAGAGAGAAGTTGAAGGGCCCACTGAGCTCCCTGTCCTGACTTGGCCTCCACTGATGTCTCCAAGTCCTCTGGTTACTCCCCACCTTGAGCGGGACCCTGGGAGGGTTTTGGAATTCCAGGCCAGCTGTGTGGGGGGTACTCGATGACCTCTGCATCCCCAGATGTGCAAGCCGCCTGGCCATGCACCCTGAGCCTTGCTTCCCAGGATAGGCACGGATCCGGTGCTCAGCAGACTTTGGGGCCACAGAGCACCTGGCAGTGGTGAAGGAACATGGGGGACCCGTCAGGGAAAGCGCCATGGTCACGTACACATCCACCAAAGGGTGGGTCATGGTACAGGTGCTGAGTGCAGGTCTCCTGGGCAAACCTGGCCCTCTCGGAATGGAGGTCTGTGTGCCTGGTGCACCTTTCCCCCGACTCCACCTACCCCTGGAGGAATGGCCAGATTGAAGCATTTCCATGTCCATCTCTCAGGGACAGTTGGGAACCTACGGTCAAGAGAGGCAACGACTGGCCCAGGACAAAACACGGGTACAAGGTCCAAGGAGCAGAGCATCACTACAGTCCTAGGTAATCCCTGACCCTCCCATGAGGTTTGCTTGGAGGGTGAGGGCTCCTCAGATCCTTGGGGAGAGCTACCCACCCCATCCCATGTGGGGACATGACCTCGGGCATCTCCAGACAGATAGAGGCATATGTGTTGGAGCGCATGCATGCACAGACACACACACACACAAGCCGCTCTGCCCAGCTAGGGGTCAGAGGGGGAGACACCCTGGGACAATGGTGGGTAACAAGGGGAAAGAAGAAAGAGTTTGGAGACAGCAGGGCCATGGGGTCGGGGGCATCAGGACTCCTGGCCAGGACCGGGATCCAAAGCATAGGAAGGGGAGACAGGACGGGCTGATGGTAGGGAATCCCCAGGGGCCAAGGGGCTTTGCCAGGACACTGAGTGGGTACAGTGTCTGGGGCCTGGTGTCCATCACCACCCTGGACTACTGGAAGTAGGAAGAGGTGACCCCCAGTGTGGACAGGGCTACAGCACCGAAGGCCTCCCCTTACTCTTCTATCAGTGGGGCCATAGAGACAGGGTGTCCCTAGGCTCCCACAGGCTTGCAGAAGAGCCTGTTGGCCTTGAATCTCTGTCCCTGACCCACTGTGCTCCCCAGTCTTGGGAAAATGCTTTGGACGCCCTCGAGGTCCTTCTGAGCAGAAGACAGCCTGGGGACTCGGGGAGCTGACCTTGTGGGCTTGCAGAATGCGGCAGAGCACTGGACCCCTGGTCTGGGGACCAAGGTCAGGACACTCCTGGTTGCGGCCGCAGGGTCCCCACTGGGAAGAGGTTCCAGAGTCAGAGCTCCGCGCGGGGTGAGAAGGCCTTACTTAGCAAGGAAGCGAGCACCAGCCCAGGAGAGGGAAACAGGGACAAGGGAGACTTCGGAGGTTTCTCCCCTCAGCCCTGGAGCCCACAGATCCGGCTCCTGGGAGACACCCACGAACAGAGACAGACGCAGGCACAGAGACAAAGACAGAGACAGAGACAGACACTGAACCCAGGAGAGAGGGAACCAGCAGAAGTCCCAGACTTTCCTCCATCGGCTGGGAAATGGCAGCCAAACATTGTGTCCCCTTCTCAGTCCCACGGGCCATCCACCCTGGGAGGACGGATTCGGGAATGCCCGGGGTCCCCTGTGGGGGCTGGCCAGCACATGGGCGCAGATGAGGCCCTTGGACCTCAAACTAATGGAAGCCCTGAGAAGTCTGTGTCACCAAGGTCAGAAGCCATGCACTGCAACCTTGCCACGGGGGATGGGACACAGGCAGGAGGAGGGTGGCTTTGCCTGCATCCCAGAGCAGATCCAGGCCTCTCTGGGCTGTCTTCCATTCCCCCACCCAGCCCCAGGCTCACCCGTGCCTTTGCCAAGTGTGTGCACCAGCCTCCTGGGAGAGCAGGGATGGAACTTGTGGAGAGGTCCTACACCAGATGGCATCCCTAGAAGTAGAAGCCAGAACACCCCCAATGTGCCAACGGGGAGACTGGGGAGACCCTGAGAGCCACAGGGTGTGTGCGGGCTCACAGTCCTGGGCAGGAGCAGGAACCCAGTCTGAACCCAGCTCTGTGCCCTGCCAGCGGAGACAACAGCTGCACCCAGGCCGCCCAGGGGCTGGGGGGAAGCTGTGTGGGGATCACTGGATGGACAGGGCATGGCGTGGAGGGTGAGTCTTGAGCAGCTTGGGGACAGGTGTGCTCAGGGAGCTCTGGTGGGAGCAGGAAGTCCAGTAAGGAGCCCCCAGGCAGTGGTGACCTCACTTCCCTGATGACAGAGCCCAGGGAAATTGGAACCCACGTATCCAGGAACCCCCATTACAGAAAAAAACCCCCTGTCCAACTCATGTCTAGGCACGGCCTAAAAGAAGCGACATGTTCTTGTGCTGTCTACCGAAGCCCAGAGGATGCAGGGAGAAGAGAGCTTGCCTGCCAGACACGTCCCCTCACTGGGCAGGTCATATCAGGCTTCCCCAATGCCTCAGGCCCTTTGGCAAATAAAATCAAAAGGTGACACGGGGGGCTCAGAGTCAGAGAGTCCCAAACCTTCTGATCAACCCGTGTAGCCCTAGGTCTCCTCCCCGTGTGTATGTGTGTGTTTGTGTGTGTGTGTGTGTGTGTGTGTGTGTAAAGAGAGCTCATCGGGGGTGGAAAAGCCCCGAGCAGGAGCAGGCTGATGAGAGGTCAGATGCCTGGTGGGCAGGTCATGTTCACACCCCAGGTTAAGGCTGGCTCGGTGGAATCGGGTGTGGGGGCTACACCCTTCTGCCCAGGGTTTATCCTGAGACCCTGCACGGACGGGTCAATGACCCAGGTACGGGGCTAACCCTATCACTAACCCCTAACCCTGAACCTGACCCTGACTATGAGCCTGACTCAAACCCTAACCCTAGCCCTGACACTGACTTTGACCGTGATGCTGACCAGAACCCAACACTAAATCTAAGCCTGACGCTGACCCTGAATCGGACCCTGAACCTAAACTTAATGCTGACCCTAAACCTAAAACTAACCCCTACCCTAACCCAAACCTTAACACTGACCCTAACTCTGTATAACCCTAACCTTAAACATAACCCTAATTCTTACCCTAACCCTAACCCCACACGTAAACCTTTCCCCTGAAATTAACCTTGACCCTGAAATGAAACTTGATCCTAAACTAAAGCCTGACCTTGACCTTAAACTTGACCCTGGCCCTGACCTTCACCCTGACCCTGACCCTAAACCTAACTCTGACCCTCACTCTGACCCAAACCTAACCCTGTCCCTGACCCGAACCTGGACCTTAAACAAAAGCCTGACCCTGACCCTCAACCTGAACCTGGACTTGACACTTACCCTGACCCGGACCCTGATGCTGACCCAAAACCTAACCCTGACACTAACAGTACCCTGACCCTGACCCTCACCCTAAACATAACCCTAATTCTAACCTTAACCCCATCCCCAAACCCAAACCTTTCCCCTGAAATTAAACCTGACCCGGAAATGAAACGTGACCCTAAACCAAAGCCTGACCCTGACCCTAAACCTGTCCCTGGCCCTGAACTTCACCATGACCCTGACCCTGAACCTATACCGAACTCTGACCCTAAGACTGACCCAGACCTAACCCTGTCCCTGACCCGAACAAGGACACTAAACAAAAGCCTGACCTTGAACCTCAACCTGACCCTGGTCTTGACTATCACCCTCACCCTGACCGTGACGCTCACCCAAAACCGATCCCGGACACTAACAATGACCCATATCCTGACCCTAACCCTAACCGAGACCATGACTATGAGCCTGACCCTAACCCTAACGCTAAAGGTAACCCTAACCATGACCCTAATATGAACCCTGAACCTAAACCTAACACTGACCCTAACCCTAACACTAATCCCTACCCTAACCCAAACACTAACCCAGACCCTAACGCTGTCTAACCCTAACCCTAACGATAACCCTACTACTAACTCTAACCCTAACCCCAAACCAATCCTTTCCCCTGACCTAAACCTGACCCTGAACCACATCTTGACCCTAAACCAAAGCCTGACCCTGACCCTAAAACTTACCCTGGCCCTGACCTTCAGCCTGACCCTAACCTTAAGAAAACCCTGACCCTAACACGGACCCATATCTAACCATGTCCCTGAACCGAACCTGGAACATAAACCAAAGCCTGACCCTGACCCTCAATTTGAACCTGGCCCTGACCTTCACTCTGACCCTGACACAGACCCTAAACCTAACCCTAACCATACAGTGACACTGACCCTGACATTAACACTAACCCTGACTGTAAGCCTGACCCTAACTCTATCCCTAAATGTAACCCTGACCCAAACCCTAACACGGGCCCTGACACGGAACCTACACTGATGCTAACCCTAACACTAACCCCTGACCCTGACCCTAACCGTAACCGTAACCCTGACTCTGACCCTAACAAGGTCTAACGTTAACCCTTAACCTAACTCTAACCCTAACCCTAACCCCAAACTTTAACCCTAACCCTGACCCTATCCCTGACCCTGACCATAACCATGACCCTGAACGTTGCTTAAACCTGACCCTGACATTAACCTTGCCCTAAACAGAACCCTGACCCTGACCCTAAAAAGAACCCTGGCCCTGACTCTAACCCTGGCCCTAACACTGACCCTAACCCTGACCGTAAACCTAACTCTGACCCAGACCGTGAGCCTGACCAGAACCCTAAACCTAAAGCTAACCCTGATCCGGACCCTAATCCTAACCAAGAACCTAAACGTAAAGCTGACCTTACCCTAACCATGACCCTAACCCGGACCCTGACCCTGACCCTAACACTGAACCGGACCCTACCCTAACCCTGACCCTGACCCTTACTCTGACACTAACCTATCCCTGACTGACTGTGAGCCTGACATAAAACCTAACCCTGAACCTAACCCTAACCCTGACCCCTAGCTTAACCCTAATGCTAACCCTGACCCTATCGATGTCTAACCCTAACCCGGACCCTAACTATAACCATAAACTTAACCCAAACCTTAACACTAACCCCTAACACTGATCTGGACCCTGACTGTGAGCCTGACCCAAACCCTAATCTCAGCCCTAACCATGACCCTGACCGTGAGCCTGATCTGAACCCTCACACTAAACCTGACTCTAATTAGAACCTGATCCAGAACCTGAACATAAACCTGATCCTGACCTTACCCTAATTGTGACTCATCCCTAAACGTGACCCTGACTCTAACCCTACTCCGAACCCTGACCGTGACCTAACCCTAACCCTAAACTTAACCCTGACCGTGACTGTGATCCTGACTCTAAAGCTAACCCTAAAGATAACCTGAACCCAGACCCTAAGACGAACCTGAACCTAACCTAACGCTGACCCGAACCCTAAGACTAACCCGACCCTAACCCAACCCTAAACCTAACCATAATGCTGTCTAACGCTAACGCTAAATATAAACCTAATTTTGACCCTAATCTTAAAACCAAACTCAAACCTTTCCCCTGAAATTAACCCTGACGCTGCAATAAAACTTCACCCTTAACCAAAGACTGAATCTGACCCTATATCTGATCATTGCCCTGACCATGACACTGAACATGACCGTAAACCTAAATCTGACCTCAACTATGACCCAAAACTAACCCTGTCCCTGACCTGAACCTGGAACCTAAACATAAGCCTGACCCTAACCCTCAACCTGACGATGGCCTTGACCCTCACCTGGACTTGACCCTGACGCTGACCCAAAACCTAACCCTGACACTAACAGTGAACATGGACCTAACCCTAACCCTAACCCTAACCCTAACCCCTAACCCTAACCCTAACCCTCTAACCCTAACCCTAACCCTAACCCTAACCCTAACCCTAACCCTAACCCCTAACCCTAACCCTAACCCCTAACCCTAACCCTAACCCTAACCCTACCCTAACCCTAAACCCTAACCCTAACCCTAACTGTACCCATACTTTGTCTTTTCAGGCTTCCATTCTGAGGTGCCCACGGATAAAGGACCCCTCTGAGTGACATTCCAAGACTCTGCCAGCCACGGGGTAGGAAACCATACTGTTTGGACCTGCGCTGAACCCATGGACGGGGAGAAAACTGCATGCCCCCTAAAGCCAACCCCATCATCATTGACCCCCATCCACTGTGCCCGATTCTGCTGAAGCGCCGAACACATAACCTCATTTCGACCCTGAGAGGGGACCACCTCAGCGCCAGCAGATAAGAGCTGCCATGCCCCTAGGCCCTAACCCTAACCCTAGGTGGGGAGTATAGGCTTTCGTGCCCAAAGGGCTGACCACCACACTGGGAATGCCAGAGACTCATGCCAGTAATCCGCCAGCCCCCTAGGGCAAAATGGTGACCTTGGGAGGTGCAGAGAGACCTCGAAGCAGGACCTTCAACCCACTGGCACCACCCCCAGCGTCATCACCCACTGGACCCAAACCCTGACTCTGACCCACCCCCTGAAGCCCGCCCTCCACTCGACAAACAGCGGAGCCCGCGTCAGCACTGAGAGATTGGGCCTGCCATGCTCATAGGCCCTAAAGCTAACCCTAGTTTAGGTTTTCAGGCTTCGATCCCAAGAGGCCTACACCCCCAAGCCCCCCAAGCCCCCCTGATTAAGGACCCATGAGTGACAACCCATGACTCCGCGCACCATACAGGAGGAAAACTGCAAGTTTGGAGCTGTGCCAAACCCTCAGAAGGGGAGAAACCTGCATGCACTACAAAGCCACCCCCACCATCGGCGCCCCCCCCACCCGCCCCACCCCCCTCCTCGGTCCTAAAGCCGGATTCCACTACACCAGGGGATGCACGTCCTCAAATCAGCCCTGAGGGGAACCCAACACGGCACAGGCAGATCAGGCCAACATGCCCCTAGGTCCCAACCCTAACCCTAGTTTGGGTTTTCAGGCTTCTATCCCAACAAGCCTTGCCCCCAAGCCCTCCTGATTAAGGACCCCTGACTGACAACATGACTCCACTGGACACAGGGAAGAAACCCTCAGAGTGGGAGAAACCTGTGTGCCCCAATAAAGCCACCCCTACCATCCGCGGCCCCCCAGTCATGAAGTCGGATTCCGCTGTGCCACAGGATGCCTGTCCTCAACTCAGCCCTGAGGGGAGACTGAGTCAGTGTCATCAGATCAGTCGTGCCATGCCCCTAGGCCCTAACTTGAACACTGCTTTGGGTGGACAGCCTTCATTCTAAGGGGCCTGGCCATCAAGCCCCATGGATTAAGAACCACTGAGCTACCCCACATGACTCCACCTGCCATGCGGTAGGGACCTGTGCTGTAGGGAGCTGCAATAAACCCTTAGCAGGGGAAAAAACTGTATGTTCCCCTAAACCCACTCCCACCAGCTGTGTACCCCCTGGCTATAAATCCAGATTCTGTCGCGCCACCGGACTCGTGCCCTCAACTCAGCCCTAAGGGAAGCCTGCCTCAGCACCATCAAATCAAATCTGCCATGCCCCTGCGACCTAACCCCAACAGTAGTTTGGGTTTTCAGTCTTCCAGCCAAAGAGGCCTGTCCCTCGAGCCCCCCAGATTAAGGACCCCTGAGCAACACCCCAGACTCAACCCCCCACATGGGAGGAAACCTTGCAGTTTCGAGCTCACGGAACCCTCAGAATGGGAGAAAACTGGATGCCGCCCTAAAGCCACCCACACCGTCGGCTGCACACCTGACCATAAAGCCGGAGTCTGCTGTAGGGCCAAACTCCTGCAACTCAGCCCTGAGGGGAGCCTGCCTCAGGGCTGGCCGATCCGACCTCTATTGCCCCTGGGCCTTAACCTAATCCTAGTTTGGGTTCTCAGGCTTCCAACTGAAGAGGCCTGGCCCCCAAACACCCGGAATAAGGATGCCAGAGGGACGACCTGGGACTCCACCCGCAACATGGAAGGAAACCTTGTGGTTTGGAGATCGTCAGTCCCTCAGAGTGGGAGAAAACGGCATGCCCCCCTAAAGACACCACCACCATCTGTGGCCTACCTGGCCATAGAGCCGTATTCTTCCGAGCTGCCAACTGCATGCCCTCCACTCAGCCCTGAGGAGCCCCATCAGCACCATCAGATAGGGCCTGCCATGCCCCTAGGACCTAATGCAAAGGCTTTCATTGCAAGAGGCCAGTCCCTCAAACCCCCTGGATGAAGGACCCCTGAGGGTCACCCCAGGACACCGCCCACCAAGCAGGAGGAAACCTTGCCATTTGGAGCTCGCTGAACCCTCAAAATGGGATAAAAATTACATGCCCCCCCCCCTTAAGCCACCCCCACCATCGGCGGCCGACCTGGCCATAAAGCCGGATTCTACCATGGCCCTGGATGACTTCCTCCACTCGGCCCTGACCGGGCCTGCCACGGCGCCAGCAGATCGAGCTTCTAATGGCCCTAGGCCCTAACCCTAACCATAGTTTGGGTTTTCAGGCTTCCATTCTGAGACGTCTGACTCCCAAGCCCCTGGATAGAGACCCCTGATCAACACTTCAGGACTCCAACAGCCATGCGGTAGGAAACTGTGCCGTTTGGAGCTTCGCCAAACCCTCAGAGGGGGAGAAACAGACACGCTATAAAGCCAGATTCCCCGCACCACCAGATGCATATCTCAACTCAGGCCTGGGGGAGCCCATCGCAGTGCCTGCAGATCAGGCCTAACATGCCCCTGGGCCCTAACCCTAACCCCAGTTTGGGTTTTCAGAACCAGGAACCGTGGTTCCTAAGCCCCCCAGATGAAGGACCCATGAGAGACAACCCTGGAGCCCGCCCATCACACGGGAGGAAACCCTGGGGTTTAGAGCTGCACCAAACCCTCAGAGGGGGAGAAACCCGCGTGCACCGCTAACGCCGCCCCTACCATCGGCAGCCCCCTGGTCAGAAAGCCGGGTTCCTCCACGCGACCGGATGCCCTGAGGGGAGCCTGCCTCAGTGCCAGCAGATTAGTTGTGCCATGTCGCTAGGCTCTAACCCAAATATGGGTTTACAGGCTTCCATTCTGAGGTGCCTGGCCACCAAGCCCCACGGATTAAGGACTCCTGAGCTATACACGAGGACTTCCCCCACCACATGATGCACAGGAACCTGTGCACCGAACCCTTAGTGGGAGAGAAAACTGCATGCCCCCTTAGCAACACCCACCATTCTTAGCCTTCCTGGGCATAAAGCCAGTTTCTCTTTCTGCTGTGGTGTCAAATGAATTCTCTCAATACAGCCTTAAGAGGAGCCTGCCTCAGTGCCATCCTATTGAGCCTGTCATGCCCCTAGGCCCTAAGCCTAACCCTAGTTTGTGTTTTCAGGCTTCCATTCTGAGGGTCCTGGCTCCCACGCCTCCAAATAAAGGACCCTAGCTGACACTCCAGGACTTTGCCAGCCACACGGTAGGAAACTGTGCCATTTGGAGCTGTGCCGAACCCTCAGAGGGCGACAAACCTGTTGCCACCCTACGGCCACCCCAAACATCAGTGGCCCCACTGCCATAAAGCCATATGCTGGACGCATACATCAACTCAGCCCTGAGGGGAGCCCCCCTCAGTGCCAGCAGATAAGGCTTGCCATGCCCCTAGGCCCTAAGCCTAACCCTAGGTGGGGTGCACAGGCTTCCCTGCCCAGAGGGATGGCTCCCAAACCCTCGAGACTGGGGACACCTGAGATGTATGCAGGCACTCCGCCGGCTGCCTAAGGTGAAATGGTGCCATTTGGAGCTATGCAGAATCCTCTGAGCGGAAGGCCATCCTCAGCATCTGTGCCCCCCTGGACACAAACCCAGACACGGATGTGTTGCCTGACATCCGCCCCCATCTCAGCCCACCGGGGAGCACACCTCAGCACCGGCAGATGGGGTCTGCCACACGCCTAGACCTTAACCCGAACCTTAGTTTGAGTTTTCAGGCTTCCATCCCAGGAGGCCTGGTCCCAAGCCCCCGGATGAAGGACACTTGAGTGACATCCCACGACTCCACCAGCCACACTGGAGGAAACCTTGTGGTTTGGAGCTGTGCCTAACCCTCAGAGAGGGAGAAACTGGCATGCCCCCTGAAAGCCCACCCTCACCGTGGTCGGCACCCCGGCCATGAAGGCAGGTCGCTGCGCCACTGGAAGCATGTCCTCGACGCAGCCCTGAGGGTAGCCTGCCTCAGTGGCAGCAAATCAGTTCTGCCATGACCCTAGGCCCTAACCCTAACCCTAGTTTGGGTTTTTAAACTTCCATTCCAAAGGGACAGTGCACCAAGTCCCGTGGATGAAGGACCGGTGAGCTACACTCAGGACTCTGTCCACCGTGCAGTAGGAACCCATGCCGTTTGGAGTTGCCCTGAACTCTTTGTGGTGGGGAAACCTGCATGCCCCCCTAAAGACACTCCTACCATGGGTGTCCCCCCAGGCTTTTACCGGAATTCTGCCAAGCCACCGGATGTATGCTGTCAACTCATGAGGAGAGCCGGCCTCAGCCCCATCAGATCAGATCTGCCATGCCCCTAGGCCCTAAACCTAACCCTGGTTTGGGTTTACAGGCTTCATTCCCAAGAGGCCTGGCCCATAAGCCGCCCAGATTAAGGACCCATGAGTGACAACCCATGACTCTGACTGCTACACGGGAGGAGACCTTGCAGTTTGGAGCTGCCCTGAACCCTCAGAGGGGGAGAAATCTGCATGCGCCCCTGAAGCCACCCCCCACCATCACCAGCCCACCTGGCCAAAACCCGAATTCGGCCATACTGATGGACACTGTCCTCAATGCAGCCCAGAGGGAGCCTGCCTCAGCACCAGCAGATCAGTCGTGCATTTCCCCTAGGCCTTAAGCCTCACCCTAGTTTGGGTTTTCGGGCTTCCATTCTGAGGGCCCTGACTCCAAAGTCCGCCAGATAAAGGACCCCTGAACAACATTCTAAGATTCTGCCGGTATCACCGTATGAAATAGTGTGTATTGAGCTGCACCAAATCCTCAGAAGGGGAGCAAACTTCATACCCCCATAAAGCCACCCCAACCATCAGTGACCCCTGGCCATAAAGCCAGATTCTGCCGCAGTGCTGGACAAATGCCCTCAAATCAGCCCTGAGGGGAGCCCACCTCAGTGCCAGCAGATCGGGCTTGTAATGCCCCTAGGCTCTAACCCTAACCCTACTTTGGGTTTTGAGGTCTCCATTCTGAGGGGCCTGGCTCCCAAGAGTCCCAGATAAAGGACCCCTGAGAAACACTCCAAAACTATCCGCACACTAGGAACCCATGGTGTTTGGAGCTGCGCCAAACCCTCAGAAGGGGAGAAACTGGCTGCCACCCTAAAGCCACCCCAACCATCAGCAACCCTCTGGCCATAAAGCCGGATTCTGATGCGCTGCTGGACAAATGCCCTCAACTCATCCCTGAGTGGAGCCCATCTCAGCACTTCCAGATCAGACCTTCCATGGCCCTAGGCTCTGACCCTAACCCTAGGTAGGGTGCACGGGCTTCTGTGCTGAGGGCTGTCTCCCAAGCATGCCAGACATGGGATGCCTGAGACTCCCACCACCACTCCGCCGGCCTCCTAGGATGAAATGGTGCCATTTGAAGCTGCACAAAAACCTCAGAGTGGGAGAAACGGGCATGCCCCCCAAGGCCACCCTCAGCATCTGCACGCGCCCTGGAACCAAGGCCAGACTCCGACCCTTCCACCTGACATCCGCCCTCAATTGGGGGTTAATTAGGATGAATCCTAATCCTAACCCTGTTTGGATTTTCAGGCTTCCATCTCAAGAGGCCAACATGGCGAGAAAGCCCTCTAGGAATCAGGCGCATGCGTGGTCCATGCCTCCTGCTACTCAGCCCCCTGGGATGCCGGCACCAGCGCTGGTGGATCGAGCCTGCCGTGCTCCTAGGCCCTGGCCCTAAGCCTTGGTTGGGTTTCATGCTTCCGTCCCCAGAGGCCTGTCCCTCGAGTCCTCCAGATTGGGGACCTCTGAACCACACCGCATGACCCTACCTGCCATGCTACGCCATGCAGAGCTGCAGCCTCAGACCTGGAGAAAGCTGCATGCCCACCCTGAGATCATTCCCCACATTTGGCACCACGCTGTGCTTCAAACTCGGAAGCTGACGCCCGGCAAGAATCCCTCCTTCAACTCTGTCCCTGGAAAGCTATGTTGTGCGTGGGTCATCGATGGAATTGCTTGGCGCCGGCCCACTTTTCTGGATGGCCATGACGCACACCTAGCAAGAAAGCGCTCTAGACTGCGGGTGCCAGCATGGCCCGAATCGCCACCCAACGCTGGGCAATTCTCACGAGCTTTCTGCTTTCTGCCCAAATTGATAAAGATTCGGACAGAAAGCTCATGAGAATTGGCCAGAAAACAAGTGAACTCGCTTCCTGTGGCGTGGGTCCACGGGGCCGCCGACTGGGCCTAGCCTGGGGTACAGAGTGGTCAAGGATGGAACCCGGTGAGAAATCCCTCTATGAAACCATGCGCAGGCGAGGCCAAGGACACCTACTACTCAGCCGCCTGGGATGCCCACCTTGGCGTTGGAATTTCGGGCCTGCCATACCCCTAGGCCCTGGCCCAAACCCTCAGTTGGGTTTTTAGGCTCCGTCGCTAGGGGTCTAGCCTCGAGACCTACAGAGTGGGAACCTCTGAGCCCCATAGCAAGACTCCACTTGCCACTGAGGAGGAAATTGTGTCGCTCGGAGCTATGCAAAACCCTCAGAGCGGGAGAAACCTGTATGGCACCACCGCAGCCATCCCACACATTCTGCTCCCACCGGGACACAAACGCGGAGGCTGACACCCAGCCATACACCCTCCCTAACTTTGGCCCCCCAGAAAGCTTCCCTGCGTGGGACACACAAGGAAGCACTGTGGATCCGGCCCGTGTTCCAAAGATGGCCACAACACACACCTGGTGAGAAAGTGCTCTAGACCACAGCTGACAGCACGGCCCGAGTCACAGCCTACCACTGGCCAATTCTCATGGGCTTTCTGCCCGTATCGATTTGGGCAGAAAGCTCAAGAGAATGGACCGGAAAAACCCCCAGCAAACTCACTTCCTGTGGCACATGTGTAAAGGGCTGCTGCCTGGGCCTGGCCTGAGGTCCCGAGTGTTCGAGGCCCGGACCCTGTGAGAAAGCCTGCTACGAGTGAGATGCATGTGAGGCCAATGCCTCCTGCTACTCAGGCCCCAACAGTGCCCACCACGGCGCTGACAGATCGGGCCTGCCATGCCCATAGACCCTGTCCCTAACCCTCGTTTGGGTTTTCAGGCTTCTGATCCCAGGAGCCTGACCCTCGAGTCCACACATGAACCATACCACATGACTCCGCCTGCCACCCAGGAGGAAACCATGCTACTGGAACTGCACAAAACCCTCAGAGCGGGATTAACCTGCACGACCCCCCTGAGACCAACCCCCTCCTTTGATGCCCCACCATGCCTCAAACACATAGACTGACACCCATCCAGAACCCCTCCCTCAACTCTGCCCCTGGAAAGTTCCCCTGCATGGGAGACCTAGGGGGAGCCATGAGGCACCGCCCTGTGTTCCAGATGGCCGTGACACGCACCAAGCAAGAAACTGCTCTAGACCACGGGTGCCGGTTCGGCCTGAATCGCCACCCAACGCCAGCCAATTTTCACAAACTTTCTTCCCAAACGGATATCAATTTGGGCAAAAAGCTCCTGAGATTTGGCCGGAAAACCCCCGCTTCCTGGGGCACATGTCCACAGGGCCTTCACCTGGGCCTGGCCCTGGATCCCTGGATCCTGAGAGGTAGCAGCCTGAACCCTATAAGAAAGCATCCTACAAATCAGGCACACATGAGGCCATCACCTCCTGGGACTCATCCCCCTGGGTTGCCTGCCCCAGCGCAGGTGGATTCGGCCTGCCATGACCCTAGGCCATGGCCCCAACACTTGGTTGCGTTTTTAGTCTTCCTTCTCCAGGACCTGTCCCTCGAGCCCTCAAATTGGGGAACCCTGAAGCATACCCAATGAGTCCGCCTGCTACCCAGGAGGAATCTGTGCCCTTTGGAACTGCAGAAAACCCTCAGGTTGGGAGACACCTGTATGCCCCCCACCCCGAGCCATCGGCTACCTTCTGCATCCCACTAGGCCAAAAACTCCCAGGCTGACACCCAACTAGAACCCCTTCCTCAGCTCTTCCCCTGGAAAGCTCCCATGCCCTGGGGCCCTCAGGGGAGCTGCGTGGGACCGGCCCGTGTTCCCAGATGCCCATGACACACACCGAGCAAGGAAGTGCTCTAGACCGCGAGCGAGAGTGCAGCCCGAATCGCTGCCCAATGCCGGCCGATTTTCATGAGCGTTCTTCCCAGATTGATATTGATTTGGGAAGAAAGCTCATGAAAATTTGCTAGAAAACCCCTGGTGAGCTCGTTTCTGGCAGCGCATGTCTGAAGGGCCTCCACCTGGGCCTAGCTTGGGGTCCTGAGTGGTCACAGCCCGAACCCTGGGAGAAAGCCCTCTACAAATTAGGCACACAAGAGGCCAAACCCTCCTGCTACACAGCCCCCCAGAGTGCCCACACTGGCAACGAGTACTCAGACCCAGGGATGTCTGTCCCTGCACTGGTGGGTCAGGCCCACCACGACCCTAGGCCATGGCCCTAACCCTTGGTTGGGATTTCAGTCTTCCTTCTCCAGGGGTATGTCCCTCGACCGCTCAAACTGGGGAAACCTGAAACACAGCCCATGACTCTACCTGCCACCCAGGAGGAAACCATCCCATTGGGAGCTGAGGAAAACCCTCAAAGTGGGAAAAACCTGTATACCCCCCTGAGGCTATCACCCACCTTCGGCACCACACCAGGACAAAATTTGAGGCGGATGCCCAGCCAGAACCCCTAGGCCATGGCCCTAACCCTCGGTGGGGTTTTCAGTCTTCCTTCTCCAGGGCCTGTCCCTCAAAGCCTAAAATTGGGGAACCCTGAAACACACCCCATGAGTCTGCCTGCCGCCCAGGAGGAAACCATGCCCTTTGGAGCTGGAGAAAACCCTCGTAGTGGGAGAAACCCCCCTGGCCCACCTAAGGCCATACCCCACATTCGGCGCAAACCCGGACTGAAAACCCCCAGGCTGAAGTCCAGCCAGAACCCCACCCTCAACACTGCCCCGGGAAAGTTTGCCTAAGTGGGGGCCCTTGGGGGATCCATGTGGGCCCAGCATGTGTTCCTGCATGGCCATGATATGCATGGAGCGAGAAAGCACTTTAGATCACAAGCACCAGCACAGCCTGATTTGCCGCCCAATGCAAGCTAATTCTCACGAGCTTTATTTATTTATTTATCAATATTCTTTCTTTATTTATTTATCAATATTGATTTGGGCAGAAAGCTCGAGAGAATTGGCTAGAAAACCCCCGGTGACCTCGCTTCTTGCAACACATGTCTTCAGGGCTGCCTCCTGGGCTTGTCGCGACAAGTACCCTGCGAGAAGGCCCTCTCTGAGCCAAGCACATGGGAGGCCACACCTCCTGCTACTCAGCCCCCTGATATGCCCACCCGGGTGCTGGCGGATCGGGCCTGCCATGACCCTAGGCCCTGGGCCCAAACCTTTGGTTGGGTTTTCAGGCTTCCATTCCCCAGGACTCTCCCTTGAATCCTCCAGATTGGGGACCCCTAGGACACACCATATGACTTGCATGCCACCCGGGAGGAAAGTTTTCTACTCTGAGCTGCACAAAACCCTCAGAGTGGGATAAACCTGCATGCCCCCCCTGAGGCCACCCCACACTGGGCGCCCCACTAGGCCGCAAACACAGAGGCTAACGCCCAGCCGAAACCCCTCCCTCAACTCTGCCTTCTGGAAAGCTTTCTTGTGTCGGCGCCCTCAGGGGAGCTGCGTGGGCCCAGCCCCTGTTCAGATGGCCGCGACACACACCTAGCAAGAAAGTGCTAAATACGGTGTGCACCGGCATGGCCCAAATTGCCCCCCAATGCTGGCCAATTCTCACCAGTTTTCTGCCCAAATGGATATCGATTTGGGCAGAAAGCTCATGAGAATTGGCCAGAAAACTCCCGGCAAACTCCCTCCCTGTGACACATGTATGCAGGGCTGCTGCCTTTACCTAAACTAAGGTGCCGAGTGGTCGCAGTCCAAACCCTGCGAGAGAGCCCTCTACGAGGCAGGTGCACACGAATTCAACACCTCTCACTACTCAGCCCCCTGGTGTAACTGCCTCATTGCCAGCAGATCTGTCCTGCCATGCCCCTAGGCCCTAACAGAAACCCTAGTTTCGTTTTTGAGGCTTCCATTGCAAGGGTCCTGTCCCCAAGCACCCTAGGTAAAGGAACTCTGAGTAACACACCCCAGGACTCCACAGACAACGTGGTAGGAATTTGTATCTATTGGAGCTGTGCCAAACTCTCGGGGGGGGGGGGGGGGGGGGGGACTGCATGCATGCATGATAAAGCTACACTGACCATTGGTGAACCCCTGGCCATAAAGCCAGATATTTGCGCCACCAGACATATGCCCCCAATTCATCCCTGAGGGCAGCACACCTCAGAGCTGGCGGATATGGTCTGCAATGACCCAAGGCCCTAACCCTAACTCTAGTTTGGTTTTGCAAGCTTCCGTTCTGAGGAGCCTGATCCCTAAGCCCCCCCCAGATTAAGGACCCAAGAGTGACACCCCCAGGAATCTACCCTCCGCATGGATGGAAACCATGCCCTTTGGAGCTATGCTGAACCCTCAGAGGGGAGAAACCTCGATGTTCTCCTAAAGCCACTTCTATCATAGGCGCCACCCGCCCCAGTGACAAACCCTGATTCTACCAGAATGAATGTCCAGATGAATGTCACCAGATGAATGTCTTAAACTCACCCCTGAGTGGAGCCTGCCTCAGCGTTCTCCTATCAGGGCTGCCATGTCCCTAAGCCCTAACCCTAACCCTAGGTGGGATATGCAGGCCTCCATACCCAGAGGCCTGGCCCCCAAACCCGCCAGATTAGAGATGCCTGAGATTCACACTGGCATGCCCTCAGCCTCTTAGGGTGAATTAGTGCCATTTAGAGCTGCACAGAACCCTCAGAGCAAGGAAACATGCATGCCCCGTGAGGTGACCCCCAGAATCGGTGCCCCCCGGACTCAAACCCAGAATCCAAACTGCCACCTGATGACCACCCTCAACTCAGCACACTGGGGAGCCCACCTCGGCACCAGTGGATTATGCCAGACATGTCCCTAGCCCCTTACCATAACGTTAGTTTGGGTTTTTAGGCTTCCATCCAAAGAGATCTGGCCCCCATGTCCCCCAGGTTAAGGACTACTGAGTAACACCACAGGACTCCGCACATGATGTGGGAGGAAACCTTGGGTTTTGGAGCTGCACCAAACCCTCAGACGGGGAGAAAGCTGCAAGCCCCACTAACGCCACCCTGACCATGAGAGGACCCCATGGCCATAAAACCAGATTCGGCTGTGCTGCCAGATGCATGTCCTCATTCAGCCCTGAGGGGAGCCCGTATCAGCACCAGCACACTGGGCCTACCATGTCCTTAGGCCCTAGCGCTAAGCCTAGGTGGGGTATACAGGCTTTCATGCCCAGAGCCTATCCCCCAAGGCCGCCAGATTGGGCACCTCTGAGACTCACGCTGGTATAGATGAAGGATGCCTCAGTGACACCCCAGGACTGCGCCCACCACACAGGAGGAAATCATGCCATTTGGAGCTCTGCAGAACCCTCAGGTTGAGAGAAACCTGCATGCAACCCTGAGATCACCCCCAGCTTCTGTGGCATCCCTGGACAAAAACTCGGAGTCTGACATGCCACCAGATACCCACCCTGAGGTCAGCCCACCAGGGAGCCCACCTCAGCACCAGCAGATTGAGCATGCCATGCCCCTAGGCCCTTACCATAACTCTAGTTTGTTTTCAGGCTTCCATCCCAAGAGGCCTGGCCCCCAGACTCCCCAGATTAAGGACCCCTCTGTGAAAACCCAAGAATCTGGCTGCCATGTAGGGGGAAACCGTGCCCTTTGAAGTTCTGCAGTGCCCTCAGAGAGGAAGAAACCTGCACACCCTTCTAAAGCGACCCCACCATCAGCGGACCCCTGGCCATCAACCCTGATTCCGCTGCACTGCAGGTCGCATTCCCGCAACTCAACCCCAAGGGGAGCCTGCATCAGATCCGGCGGATCGGTCCTGCCATTCCCCAAGGCCATAACTCTAACCCTAAGTTGCATGTTCAGGCTTCCTTACACAGAGGCCTGTCCCGCAAGCCCTCCGGGTTGGGAACCTTGGAATCACAGCGTAGGAGTCCACCTGCCCAAGCAGGAAACCAGTCCATTCGGAGCTGTGCAGAACCCTCAGAGCCAGAGAAACCCGTGTGTCCCCATGAGGAATCCCCCATGTTCTACAGCCCCCTGGAGCCCCGATGCACTGCCTGGCCCCCATCTTCAATGCGGCTCCTCAGGGAACCCACCTCCAGAACAGTAGTTGCGGCCTGCCTCGCCGCTAGCTTACCTCTCCTCAGGGACCCCTGTCACCTCACCTCTAGGCAGACCTGGAACTCCCCTGCCTGCAGCAAAGCTCTGGGATCCCCTCTCCTTCTCGATGAACACCGGCCCAAGGCGTTCATGACAAAGGGGGAAGGCGCCCTCCTGACTGCTGCACGCCTCCTCGCCTCTTCCGCCCGAGTTCTCTCCACTCACCATTGTACCTGGGCAAACTGGAAGGAACATATCCATGGAACGTGACATGCTCTGAGACCTAAATCTTTCCTGGCCGCTTTCTGGGGGCTCCTTATGCAAACAGAACCAAATGTATCCTACCACAGTGTATTTGAAAATGATCAACAGAACAAGAGAGCGAAAATCACTCCATGTTTACCTCACTCTTCATGAAGTAGAACATGGTCTTCTTTCCTTGTCTTCCATTCCAATTTCTTTCCAAGCAGTGTTCATTCCTTGGCTTCAGGGGTAAGATTTCATGATTTCTCACCTGCATAGAACACTCAGTGCTCATCACTGCCATCGGAGACTATGCAGAACCCTAGGAATGGAACAACCCGCATGCCTCCCTGAAGATACCCACAACCTCAACGCCACCCTCCCCAGTCACAAACTCACAGCCTGACGTGCTTCCTGACCCCTGTGTTTGACTCAGCTACCAGGATTCTCGCCTCAGCACTGGCAGATTGGTCCTGGATACCCCTAAGCCCTAACCCAAACCCTAGTTTGTGTTTTCAGGCTTCTGTGCCCAGAGAACTGGCCAATGAGCCCTCCAGATTGGGAACCCCTGAGCCACACCTAAGGACTCCGCCAGCCTTCTGGGAGGAAACCCTTCCATGTGGAGCTATCCAGAACCCTCGGACCATGAGAGACCCAGGTGCATTCCTGAGGCCACCCTCACCTCAGACGGCCCACATGACAACAAATCCCAGAGCCTGACGTGCCGCTTGAACCCATTCTTGACTCAGCCCGACAGGGAACCTGCCTCAGCAGCGACAGGTTGGGTCTGTCATGCCCCTAGGCCATAACCCTACGTTGGCTTTTCTGGCTTCCATCCACAGAGAACTGGCCCCCAAGCCCTCCAGATTGGGGACACCTGAGCCACACCCCAGGACTCTGGCTGCCACCCAGGAGGAAACCATATATCAGAGCTCAGAACCGTCTATCAAAAACCTCAGAACAGGAGAAACCTGCATGCCCCCATAATGCCACCCCAAACATCAGCGGCCCCCGACCATAAAGCCGGATTCTGCTGCAGTGCTGGACAGATGCCCTCCACTCAGCCCTGAGGGGAGCCCACCTCAGTGCTGGCAGATCGGGCCCATAATGCCCCTAGGCCCTAACTCTAACCCTAGTTTGGGTTTTCAGGCCTCCATTCGGAGGAGCCTGACTCCCAAGTCCCCTAGATACAGGACACCCGAGGGACACTGCAGGACTTTGCCAGCTATGCAGTAGGAAACCATACTGTTTGTGGCTGTGCTGAACCCTCAGATGGGGAGAAAACAGCTTTCCCCTAAAGCCACCCCAACCATCAGCGGCCCGCTGACCATAAAGCCAGATTCTGCTGCGGTGCTGGACAGATGCGCTCCACTCAGCCCTGAGGGGAGCCTGCCTCAGTGCCAGGAGATCGGGTCTGTAATGCCCTAGACCCTAACCCTACCCCTAGTTGGTGTTTTCAGGCTTCCATTCCGAGGGGCCTGGCTCACAGGCCCACGGATAAAGGACCCCTGAGTGGCACTCCAAGACTCTGCCAGCCACGGGGTAGGAAACCATGCTCTTTGCACCTGCACTGAACCCACAGAGGGGGAGAATCCTGCAGGCCCCCCCTAAGCCAACCCCATTGTCGGTGGTCCCCATCCACTGAGGCACTCTGCTGTGGCGCCAGACACATGCCCTCACTTCAGCCCTGAGGGGGGCCCACCTCAGCGCCAGCAGATCAGGCCAGCCGTGCCCCTAGGCCCTAATCCTAACCTACCTTGGGTTTTCTGGCATCCATACCCAGAGCGCTGCTCTAGAATCTCTCCATAGGGGGGACCCCTGAGACATTAAACAGGATGACTCCTGTCCCCTCAAAGGAAACCTTGCTATTTGGAACTGCACAAAACCCCCAGAGGGGGAAAAGCATCCACGGCCCCATGAGGCCTCCCTCATATTCTGTGGCCCGATGGACACAAACTCAAACCTGACCGACCTCCTGACACTCGTCCTAACTGCAGATCCAGGGGACTCACCTCAGCGTCTGCACATCAGGCTTGCCATGCCTAGGCCCTAACGTTCAACCTTGGTGAGGGTTTCAGAATTCTGTCCCCAGAGTCCTGGCCCACCAGCCCTCCAGACTGGGTACTCTTGAGCCACATCACAAAACTTGACCAGACCTTCAGAAGGAAACTGTGAGCTAGAGAGCTGCCCCAAACTCCCAGATTAGGAGAAACCCACACGACTCCCGAAGGACACCCCCGTTTCCTGAGGCCATCCCTGGACGGTGATCCACATTCTGACACTCAGCTTGAGCCCTCGACTCCACTCCCCCTCCCAGGTAGCTGGCCCCAGAGCCAGCAGATCAGACATGCCATACCCCTAGGCCCTGATCCTAACCCTAGCATTGATTTTCAGACATCTATCCATAGAGGCCTGATCTCGAATCCCTCCATAGGGTGGAACCCTGAGCCACAAAACAAAATTCCTCCTGCCCCTCGAGAAGAAAACCTTGCTATTTAGAGCTCTAAAAAACCTTAGAATAGGAGAAACCTGCATGACCCCTGAGCTCTTCCCCACTTTCAGAGGTCACCCTGCACACAACCCCCATTGTGACCCTCAGCCTAAACCTGTTTTCAACTCAGCCTCCTGGGAAGCTCGCCCCAGAGTCAGAAGATCAGCCTTTTGTGCCCCTGAACCCTATTCCTTACCCTAGGTTGGGTTTTCCGGCATCCATACCCAAAGCCCTGCTCTCGAATCCCTCCATAGGGAGGACCCCTGAACCATAAAGTAGGACTCCTCCAAACCCCCAGAATGAAATCTTGCTATTTGGAGCTGCACAAATCCCCCAGTGTGGGAGAAACATCCATGGGGCCATGAGGCCTGCCCCACATTCGGCAAATTTAATGGACAAGAATTCTAGCCTGAGCGACTGCCTGACACTCGCCCTAACTTCAGATCCTAGGGAGCTCATCTCAGAGTCTGTCAGCCCCTAGGCCCTCAACCTAACCCTAGCTTGGGTTTCAGACTTCTATCTCCACAGTCCTGGCCCACAAGCCCTCCAGATTGGGGCTCTGAAGCCACACCACAGAACTATGCCTGCCCTCCAGAAGGAAACCATGCCCTTTGGAGCTGTACAAAACGGCCAGATTACGGGAAACCTGGAAGCTTCCGATGCCACGCCCATTTAAGGAGGCCATCCCTGGACAGGGATACACATTCTGGCTCTCAGCTTGAGCCCCGATCTCCAGCAGCCACCTATGTAGCTGGCCCCAGAGTGAGCAGATCTGACCTACCAGGCCACTGGGCCCTAAACCTAACACTAATTTGGGATTTCAGGCATCTTTGCCTAGAGGCCTGGTCTCGAATCCCTCCATATTGGGGACCCTGACAACGAAACAAAACTCTTCCTGCCCCCCAGAAAGAAACCATGCTATTTAGAGCTGTGTAAAAACCTCAGAGTAGGAAAAACCTGCATGGCCCCTGAGGCCACCCCACTTCCATAGGCCGCCCTGGACACAACCCCACATTTGGACACTCAGCCTGAGCCACGCTTTCAACTCAGCCCCCTGGGTAGCTCACCCCAGAGCCAAGAGATCGGGCCTGCCATGCCCCTAGGCCCTAAGCCTAACCCTCAGTTGGGTTTTCAGGCATCCAAATCCAGAGCCCTGCTCTCAAATCCCTCCACATAGGGGACCCCTGAGCCATAAACCAAGACTCCTCCTATCCCCCAGAAGGAGCACTTGCTATCTGCAGCTGTGCAAAACCCTCAGAGTGGGAGAAACCTCCATAGCCCAAGGAGGCCACCCTCACGTTCCGCAGCCCTCCTAGAAACAAATTTCAGCCTGAGCGACTGCTTGACACTTGCCCTATTTGAGCTCCTGGGATCTGGCCTCTGCTTCTGCAGATCAGGCCCACAATGCCCTAGGCCCTAATCCTAACCCTAGCTTGGGTTCTCAGCCTTCCGTCCCCAAAAGCCCTCTAGATTGGGATCTCCAGAGCCACACCACAGGACTCTGCAAGCCCTCCAGAAGGAAACTGTGCCCTATGGAACCGCACAAAATCCCCAGTTTAGGAAAAATCTGCACGGCTCCTGATCCCACCCCCTTGAAGGAGGCCATCCCTGGACAGGGATACACATTCTGACACTCACCTTGAACCCCAACCTCCAGTCAACCACCCAGGTAGCTGGCCCCAGAGCCAGCAGATCGGACCTGCCATCACTCTAGGTCCTAATC
The DNA here is from genome assembly GCF_011764305.1 of Mustela putorius furo. NCBI lineage: Eukaryota > Metazoa > Chordata > Mammalia > Carnivora > Mustelidae > Mustela > Mustela putorius. The sequence goes on from NW_025421363.1 coordinate 42,304, forward strand.
CTAACTGTAGCTTGGGTTTTCAGGCAACTGTCCCTGGAGGCTTGGTCTCAAATCCCTCCATATGGGTGATGTCTGAGTGACACAAAGAATGACTCCACCTCCAGAAGGAACCGTTGCTATTTGGAACTCTGTCAAACCCTCAAAGTAGGAGAAACCTGCATGGTCCCTGAGGCCACCCCCCCATTTTCAAAGGCTGCCTTGGACACAAACCCATCTTGTAACCCTCAGCATAAAATCCGTTTTTCAACTCAGCCCCCAGGGTAGCTCACCCCAGAGACAGCAGATTGGGACTGCCACGCACCTAGGCCCTAATCTTTACCCTAGGTTGTGTTTTTCCAGCATCCATACCTAGACAGCTCCTTTCAAATCCCTCCGTATGGGTGACCCCAGAGCCATAAAACAGGACTCCTCATGTCTCCCAGAAGGAAAGCTTGCTATTTGGAGCTGAGCAAAACCCCCAGAGCGGGAGAAATGTCCATGGCCCCATAAGGCCAGCAACACATTCAGCGGCCCTCATGGACACAAACTCTGGTCTAAGTGACCACCTGACCCTTGCCGTAAGTAGAAGTCTCGTGGAGCTTGCTCAGCATCTGCAGATCAGTCTTGCCATCTCCTAGGCCATAACCCTAACCCTAGCTTGGGTTTTCAGACTTCGATCCCCAGAGTCCTAGACTGTAAGACCTCCAGGTTGGGACTCCGTTGGCACACCACAGGACTCTTCCTGCCCTCCAGAAGGAAAGCGTGCCCTACGGAGCTGAATAAACCCCTAATTTAGGAGAAACTGCACTGCCCTCGATGCCACCACGCTTTTGTAGGCCGCCCTTAACTTACTGCAGTCTGTCACACAGCCTGAGCTCCGACCTCCAGCCAGCTACCCACGTAGCTAGCCCCAGAGCCAGCAGATAGGACCTGCAATGCCCCTAGGCCTTAATCCTGAACCTAGGTTGGGTATTCAAGCATCCATACCCAGAGCCCTCCTCTTGAATCCCTCCATATGGGGGACACCTAAAGCGTAAAACAGGACTCCTCCTGTACACCACAAGGAATCCTTCCTTTTTGCAGCTGAGCATGAACCCCAGAGCAGAAGAAACCTCCATGGCCCCATGAGGCCACCCCCACGTTCGGCAGACCTCATAGACACAAACTCAGCCTGAGCGACCACCTGACACTTGCCCTACATCAGATTCCGGGGAGCTCGCCTCGGCATCTGCAGATCAGGCCAGCCATGCCCTAGGCCCTAATTCAAACCCTAGCTTGGGTTTTCAAACTTCTGTCTCCAAAGTCCTTGCCCACAAGCCCTTAAGAATGGAGATTCTGGAGCCACACCACAAGACTTTGCCTGTCCTCCAGAAGGAAACTGTGCTATGGAGCTCAAAAAAAAAAAAAAAAAAAAAAAACCACCAGATTAGGAGAAACCTGCATGGCCCCTGAGGTAGGTCACATGGACACAAACCCATATTGTGACCCTAAGCCTGAGCCCCATTTTCAACTCAGCTCCCTGGGTAGCTTGCCACAGAGCCAGCAGATTGGGCCTGCCATGCCTCCAGGCCCTAATCCTCGCCCTAAATTGGCTTTCAGGCATCCATACCCATAGGCCTGGTCTCCAGCCTTTCCATATGGGGAACCCCTGAGCCATAAAATGGGACTCCTCCTGCCCCACAGAAGGATACCTTGTTATTTGTCCCTGCACAAAATCCCTAGAGTGGGAGAAACATCTATGGCCCCATGAGCCCAGCCCCACATTCAGGGACCCTCATGGATACAAACTCCAGCCTGATAGACCGCCTGACATGCACTCTGCCTTCAGATCCCAGGGAGCTTGCCTCGGAGTCTGCAGATCAGACCTGCCATGTCCTAGGCCCTAACCCTAACCCTACCTTGCATTTTCCAACTTCCGTCCCCAGAGTCCTGGACCACAGACCCTCCAGATTGGAGACTCCAGAGCCACACCACAGAATTCTGCCTGCCCTCCCAAGGAAACCGTGCCCTATGGAGCTGCACAGGTGCACAGATTAGGAGAAACCTGCATGGCTTCCGAGGCCACCCCCATTTATGGAACCCGGCATTGGACCTAATACTCATTCTGGCGCAGCCCCAGCCGACAGTCATCCACCCAGGTAGCGGGCCTCAGAGCCAGCAGATTGGACCTGGCATGCCCCTCAGCCCTAATCCTAATCCTAGCTTGGGTGTTCGGATGTCTGTCCCCAGAGGCCTGGTCTAGAATCCCTCCATGTGGGGGACCTCTGAGCCACAAAACACAACTCGTCCTGCCCCCCAGAATGAAACCTTGCTATTTGGAGTTGTATAAAACGCCCAGAGTAGGAAAAACCTGTATGACCCCTGAGGGGACACCCACTTCAGAGTCTGACCTGGACACAAACCCGTATTGTTACCCTCTGCCTGAGCTCCCTTTTCAACTCAGTCCCTTGGTGAGTTCCCCCAGAGCTTGCAGATCAGGTTTGCATGCCCCTAGGCCCTAATCTTAACCCAAGTTTTGGTTTTCAGGCATCCATACCTAGAGCCCTGCTCTTGAATCCCTCCATATGGAGGACCCCTGAGCCATAAAATAGGAGTCCTCCTGACCCCCAGAATGAAACCTTGCTATTTCGACTTGTGCAAAAGCCCTACAGTGGGGAAAAAAAAAAAAAAAAAAAACTCCGCATCCCCATGAGGCTACCCCAACATTCAGCGACCCCCATGGACATAAACTACAGCCTGAGTGACCACATGACACTCCCTTCTAACTTGAGGTACTGGGGAGATTGTCTCAAAATCTATAGGTTGGCCCTGCCATGCCCTAGGTCCTAACCCTAACCCTAGCTTGGGTTTTCAGACTTTCATCCCCAGTGTCCTGTCCCACAAGCCCTCCAGATTGGGGATTCCCGTGCCACACCACAAGACTCTGCCTGCCCTCCGTAAGGAAACCGTGCCCTAAGGATCTGTACAGGACCCCCAGATTAGGAGAAAACTGCACAGCCTCCGAGGCCACCCTCACTGCCATGGGCCCACTCTGGAAACTAATACATATACTGAAACTCAGCCTGAGCTGCGACCTCAATCAGCCACCCATGTAGCAGCCCCAGAACCAGAAGACTGGGCCTTCCATGCCCCTCAGCCCTAACCCTAACCCTACCTTGGGTTTTCAGGCCTTTCCCCAGAGGCCTAGTCTCGAATTCCTTCAGAGATGGGAGCCCTGAGCCAGAAAACAGAAAAATCCTCTTGCCCCCCAGTAAGAAACCTTGCTTTTTGGAGCTATATAAAACCATCAGAGTAGGAGAAACATGTATGGACCCTGAGGCCACCTCCACATTCAGAGTCTACCGTGGACACAAACCCGCATTGTGACTCAGCATGAGCCCTGTTTTCAACTCAGCCCACTGGGTAGCTTGCCCCAGGGACAGTAGATTGGGCCTGCCATGCCCCTAGGCCCTAATCCTAAACCTAGGAGAGGTTTTCAGGCATCCATACCCAGAGGCCTGGTCTTGAATCCTTCCATATAGGAGATCCCTGAGCCATAAAACGGGACTCTTCCTGTCCCCAGAATGAAACCTTGCTATTTGGAGCTGCACAAAGCCACCAGAGCTGGAGAAATCTTCATGGCCCCAGGAGACTACCCGCATATTCGGTGGCCCTAATAGACACAAGCTCCTGTCTGAGTGACCACTTGACACTCGCCCTAACTTCAGATTGCAGGGAGCTCATCTCAGCATCTGCAGATCAGGCGTGCCTTTCTCTAGACCCTAACCCTAACCCAACCTTGGGTTTTCTGAATTCTATCCCTGGTGTCCTGGCCCACAAACCCTCCAGATTGGGGACTCTGGAGTCACATGACTGGACTCTGCCTGCCCTCCACAAGGAAACTGTGCCCTATGGAGCTGCACAAAACCCTCTGATTCGGAGAAACCTGCACAGAACCTGCACAAAACCCCCAGATTAGGAGAAACGACCCCAGAGGCCACTCCACAAACATAGGGCTCCCTGGACACTAATGATCAGGCTGACACTCAGCTTCAGCCCCGGCCATCAAAAGAAACCCTTGGGTAGCTGGCCCCAGAGCCCACATATCCGACCTACCAGGCCCCTAGGCCCTAATGCTAACCTAGCATGGGTTTTCAGGCATCTGTCTCCAGAGGCCTGGTCTCAAATACCTCCATATAGAGGGAGCCCCAAGCCACAGATCAGAACTCCTGTGCCCCAGAAGGAAATCTTGCTATTTGGAGCTGAGAAGGAAGAGTAAGAGAAACATGCACGACTCCTGAGGCCACCCCCACATTCGGAGGCTACCCTGGACACAAACACACACTGTGACCCTCAACCTGAGCCCTTTTTTTTTTCAACTCAGCCCCCTGGGTAGCTCTCTCCAGAGAGAGCAGATCGGGCATGCCAATCCCATAAGCCCTAATACAAACCCTATATCGGGTTTTAAAGCATCCATACCCATAGGCCTGGCCTTGAATACCCTCATACCAGGGACCCCTGAGCTATAAAACAAGACTCCTCCTCTGCCCCAGAAGAAAACATTGCTATTTGGAGCTGTGCAAAAACCCCAGAGAGCTAGAAATCTCCATGGCCCCTTGAGACTACCCCCACAATCACTGGCCATCATGGACACAAACTCAAGACTGAGTGAGCGCCTGAACCTTGCCCTACCTTCGGATCCCAGGGAGCTTGCCTCAGCATCGGCAGATCAGGGATGCCATGCCCTAGGCCCTAACTCCCACCCTAGCTTGGGTTTTCAGACTTCCTTCCCCAGATTCCTGGCCCACAAGCCCCCCAGACTGGGGACTCCAGAACCACACCACAGAACTCTGCCTGCCTTCCCGAGGAAACCATGCCCTGTGGAGCTGCACAAAACTCGCAGACTAGGAGAAACCTGTGGTCTCCTGAGGCCAACCCAATTTCAGAGACTTGTCCGGGACACTAATATGCATTCTGACCCTCGGCTTGAGCTCAGCTCTAAACTCAGCCCACTGAGTACCTTGTCCCAGAGCCACCAGAATGTGACTGCCATGCCCTACACCCTAATTATAGGCCTAACTTGGGTTTTCAGACTTCAATGCACAGAATCCTGGCCCAAAAGCCCTCCAGACTGGGGACTCGAGCCACACCACAGGACTCTGCCCCCCCTTCAGAAGGAAACCATGCCCTATGAAGCTCACAAAAACCCTGGAATAGAGGAAACCTGCATGGCCCCCAATGCCACCCCGTTTCAGAGTTCCACCCTGGACACTAATGCCCATCAGACACTCGGCCTGAGACCCGCCCTCCACTCAGCAAACCCTGGTACCATTCCCCACAGGCACCAGATATGGCCAGCCAACTAGGTCCCAATTCTAACCCTAGCTTGGGTTTTCAGACATCCATCCCCAGAGACTGGGCTCATATCCCTCCATAAGGGGGACCCCTGAGCCACAAAACAGAACTGCTCCAACTCCCCAAGAAGGAAACCTTGCTATTTGGGGCTGTGTAAAACCTTCATTGTAGGAGAAACCTGAATGGTCCATGCGTCCACCACCGCTTTCAGAGGCCGTCCTGCACACAAACCTGCATTGTGACCCTCAGATGAGCCCTGTTCTCAATGCAACCCCATGGGTACCTTGCCCCAGAGCCATCAGGTCAGGCCTGCCATACACCTAGGCCCTAATCCTAGCCCTAAACTGGGTTTTAAGGCATTTATACCTAGAGGCCTGGTCTTGAATCCCTCTTGAATCGCTCCTATGGGGGACTCCTGAGGCACAAACAGAACTCCTTTCCCTCAGAATGAAACCTTGCCATGTGGAGCTGTGCATAACCACCAGAGTGAGAGAAACCTTCACAGAACCTGGAGGCCACTGCCACATTCGGTGGTTCCCATGGACACAATCTCCAGCCTGAACCATAGCCTGACACCTATCCTAACTTCAGATCCCAGGGAACTCGCATCAGCGTCTGCAAGTTGGGCCTGCCATGCCCTAGGCTTCTGTCCCCAGAGTCCTGGCCCACAAGCCCTATAGATTGGGGACTGTGGAGCAATACCACAGGACTCTGCCTGCCTTCCAGAAGGCAGCGCTATAAGGAGCTGCACAAAAACCCCAGATTAGGAGAAACCTGCATGGCCCCCGAGGCCACCACCACTTTCAGAGACCCGCCTTGGACACTAATGAGCATTCTGACCCTCAGCATGAGCCCGGCCCTCAAATCAGCCTCCCCAGGTAGCTCATCGGGGAGCCAGCAGATTTCACCAGCCATACATCAAGGCCCTAATCCTAACCCTAGCTTGGGTTTTCAGACTTCTGTCCCATGATTCCTGGTCCACAAGCCCTCCATATTGGGGACTCCAGAACCACACCACAGAACTCTGCCTGCCCTCCAGAAGGCAACCATGTCCTATGGAGTTGCATAAAACCCCAGAGTAGGTAACACCTGCATGGCCCCCAAAGCCATCCCCACTTTCAGAGGCCCGCCCTGGACCTGCATATTCTGACACTCAGCCGGAACACCACCCTCCACTCAGCCACTGAGGTACCTTGCCCCACAACCAGCAGAGCCGGCCTGCCATGCCCCTAGGCCCTAATTCTAACCCTAGCTTGGGTTCTCAGGCATCCGTCATCAGAGGCCTGGTCTCGAATCCCTCCATATGGGAACCCCTGAGCTACAAAACAAGATTTTTCCTGTCTCCCAGAATGAAATCTTGCTATTTTGGTTTACACAAAACCTTTATACCGGAGAAACTTCCATGGCCCCCTGAGGCCACCCCACATTCGGTGGCCCTCATGGACACAAACTCCAGCCTGAGGTACAGCCTGACACCTGACCTAACTTCAGATCAAGGGAGTTCATCTCAGCGTCTGCAGATCAGGCCTACCATACCCTAGTCCTACCCCTGTCCCTAGCTTGACTTTTCACACTTCTGTCCGGGGACTCCCAACCCACAAGCTCTCCTGATGGGGGACTTCAGAGCTACACCACAGGACTCTGGCTGACCTCCAGAAGGAAAATGTATCCTATGAAACTGCACAATCCTCCATATTAGGAGAAACCTGCAAGGCCCCCAAAGCCACCTCATTGTTATAGGCTACCCTGGACACTGATGCACAGTCTGACGCTCATCCAGAGCCCCGCCCATCAAATCATTCCCTTGGATAGCTCGCCCAAGAGCCACCAACTCAGGCCTGCCATGCCCCTAGGACATATTCCTAATTCTACCTTAGGTTTTCCGGCATCTGTCCCCAGAGACCTGGTCTCAAATCCTCCATATGGGAGACCCCTGAGCCACAAAACAGAAATCATGCTGACCCCCAGAAGATAACCTTGTTATTTAGAGCTCTGTAAAACCCTCAGAGTAGGAGAAACCTGCAGGGTCCCAGAGTGGCTTCCCCACTTTCGGAGGTCCTCCATGGATACAAACTCGAGCCTGAGACACAGCCTGACAGCTGCCATAAACTCAGACCCCAGGGAGCTCAAATCAGCATCTGCAGATCTGGCCTGCCATGCTGTAGGCCCAAACCACAGACCTCCATTCCCAGAGTTTTGGACCCAAAGTTCTACATATTGGGGACCCCAGGGCCACACAGTTTACACGGGGCACCGCATTCTTCCAATACTCCATCATCAGAACAAAACCGTGAACTGTCCTTGTCAGTCCTGTGTGCAGCTCACAGTGAGTCCTGCGAAAGCTGCACACCTTCTTGAGAAAACTCAGCCTCCCAGCCGTCTCCTAGCAGATGGAGGCCGCACTCTCCCTGACCGCTGCACTAGCTAGAGAAGACTTGGAACAAGTCTTGCCATACTCCATGCAAATGCATGTTCTTCATCTACAAAATGACGGAGGGTGAAACACCATGGATTCCCCACACCTTCTTGAACCTCGGTAAGTAGAAGATATAGTTTGGCCAGAGCTATTATCCCCAACCCCCTACACACACATACCCTTCCCTTGTGCACTCCAGGCCCATTTCCATCTGCTTTGTTCATTCTCGGCCATTGTCTCTGCAGAGAAGTACAGTAGCACCGAGGTGCTGGGACTGAGGTTCTGAGTGCTAAGCCAGCACCTTGGACCCAGTTACTATCAGAAATTAATATTTGTTTTTATTAACAGTTGCATCCCAGAATTTCTTGCCATCAAGGCCAGTACAAAAGTCATTGCAACAGAGGTCTTACCAACCTGTGCCAATCTCCATGGCTCCACCCCCGGTCCTGGGGATTGGCTCATCCATGGGCATGGGACCTGGTTCCATCCAAAGGGCCAAGCATGGTCTGGGGGAAAACCAGGCCAGGGGCTTTTCCATTGTGAGTGCAGAAGTGGTCTAAGCCAGGCCCGTGCCAGTGCCAGAGAGGGCCCAGAAAGGCATGTGTTCCATAACATTGCTGAGGGCTGGATCAGACTCATCCTGAGGCCAACATATGCTGGATCCTCTACTAAGTCAAGAAAACCCTAAATGTGCTCATGGTCTTGGCCTGAATAAGATGACCATATGTGTGGTATATAACCTGCAAGATATACCCACCCAGCAATGGGGACTTACTCAGCCAAAGAATACCTACGTGGAATTCAACCACAGACAAACGTGTTGAAGGAAGCCCAAAGCCCAAAAAAGTGGGGAGAGGAGATTCCTGAAACCTTAATTGTTGGCCAATCGCACTATCATCTTTTTTTTTTTTTTCCTTTCAAGCGGAGGGGCCAGGGTCAGGCAGGATAGATCCCAGTGCACTCCCACCCAACCACTGGAAAAGTGTACTCCCACCCAGCAACTGGAAAAGTGTACTCCCACTCTGCCACGGGAAAAGAAGAGTCTCTCCCCCATCATCCATCATATTGCAAATCTGGGGTGTGAGAAATGACCACCCATGGGCCAAAGGAACCTCCCCCTGTATTCTCTCAATCAAGTGTGGCTGGAACATGAGTTATGGATGGTCTGTGGTTGCTTTCAAGCCACAGTGCAAGAGTGGAGTCATTGTCAGAGACACCACATGGATTGCAACACCTAACAGAAAATTTTTACAGAAGACTTTATACAAAAAAGTTTGTGCCTATCCCTGGTCCCAAATATCCTAGGATCATGTCCTTCTTTGAGTAGAACGTAGCGCCTTCTGGGTCAAATCTAATTGATTCACCCCCAGAGGTAAGGACTTCCATCCCTTTAGCCAGAATGGCATCTCCATGCTCCTCTTTTACACCTGGAATGTCACGTCTACAGGTCTCCAGCCCAACGGGAATTCACTGTTGTTTCCATGGTAGTGATGTTCAGAAATGCAGGTAAAAGTGTGAACTTGTGTGGGTGAGCATGTGTTTCCTCTCTGGTAGCCACAGTGTGCAAGAGGAATACAACACAGCAGCATGCTTTCTTCCCCCGGAATAGCCTTCCATGTGGTTCCATAATGATCTCGGAAGGAAGCCACCTTCACAGAACAAACTTCATCTCAGAGGATTCCCAAATCCCTTGTCCTGGACACTAGATCCCTCCGAGGCTGGGGGGGCACACACACAGAGGAACAGTGACTCCCCCTGCCCATCCAGATTTTGAAGGACACCTGCTGTTCCAGGACAAAAGATCCTGAAACCATTCATGGGCCTGCCATCCAGCCAGGTATCTGGGAGACAGATCTACTCCAAGCAGGAAGGACAGACCGAAAGACAAAAACTGACAACCTTGTGTGACACGTGCCATGACAGGGGACACTCAGGAGGACTGGGGGTGTGCAGGGTTGGCCAGAACGGGGGGCAGGGGGACCGGGAGTGCTCCGGGAGGATGTGGTAGCTGTGCCCTTGTGTGGCTACACGTGTCAGTGTGACTAGGCATTGGCCAGACCGAAAATGAGAGCACAGGTGAGGGGCAGTATCCCTAAACTGTCTTCTGCAAGGCAAAATTTCGGGAACGAGATTTCTCTCAGTACAACTCCAGGTCACATGCATCTGGGAGACCCTAAAGCTGATTGCGTAGAACGTGAAGTATGTAGTTGGCTGTGGCTTTCAAGCCTGAGGTGTGGGGGGCAGAGCACACTGACTATTTCATGCTCTGCTTTCAGAATAGGATGACTTTTCCCACCTTCATTTCCGACACAAGCACAGGGTACAAAGGCAACACAGATCTATACTTCGAAATGTCAACAGAAATCTGAAAACCCACGTTCTCCCAGGAGCTAAATCTTCAGGACCAGCATGATGGGCAGGGGAGGCAGAGAGCAAGGAACCAAAAGAATACACATCTTGTGCATGTGAGCTGGACCACTTCCCTACCTGTCGGAAGCAAGCCGTGCCTGCCCAGAGGGAGTCCCACCTGCACCCGGTCCATCTGTTTGCTGCCCCTTTGCAGAGCAGAGGATGGGCTGAGCTGGGTGTGGGTGTTGTGGGTAGATGACCAGTTGGCCAAGATGCTACCTGCTGCGGACCTGTATAGGTCCTCAGCTAAGATGAAACAATATTTATGTTTAGTGACCTATTTCCCGGGACAAGGAATGTGCTCAGTACTTTGGTGACTCTATCCTCTCCCACTGTATTTTTTAAAAACCTCTTAGGCAGCTAAGATTGACCCACAGAAATCTGTCCACACTTAATGTATGCAACTTGGCCCTGATCCTAACCCTCATCTCTAGTGAAGATATACTCACTTTCGAATATTGCTCCCAAATTAGAGGATGGTTCTTAGGAGCGAAGGAATTCAGGGACCAACCCTCTTCTGTCTTCTCCCTGGAAGCTGGTACATCCGAATACATTCGGCCGCGTGCTATCTGGAGAGTGGCCACACGGGGGCAACAGGGAGTCAACAGTGCCCCAAACCCCACTGCAAAGCCCATGCTGCCTTCATCCTGTCAAACCTTGTTCATTCAATGTTTACAGATCATGGCAGAGATTAAGAAAACTGTGACTAGGCTGAAGTTTTTAAAACCAAACGAGTTCTTTCAACCTGTTCATAATAAAAGATGTTTTCTAACATCCCAAGAGTTGGTGAGCAGAGGACGGCCCAAGGACCTGGGAAAAGGCTATTCCTGTTGAATCTCTTCAGGTCGACCTAGAAAACAAGCATGACTTCTACTCCACTTCGTTGCAGGAAAAATGGGCGTCCGCTCACAGCACTGAATCCACACAAAAGAGTGCAGCTCAGAGGAAAATAAAGGACAATCAACAGCCTCCAGAAGCAGAGAAAGAGCCACATCCAGGAACCAAGAAGACAGACCAGGAAGGCTCTGCGCAGGCCAATTTGCATTTCTGTAGACTCTCTGGAGCTAGACCGCCCCCAGTGCCCCTGGGGGTGGTGGGGCAGGCCCAGCACACACCCTGATGCTGCGCTGCTGGAGCCTGTGACAAGCCTCCTGATACCTCCCTCCACAAGACACCCCCTACCCCAGGACGACTCCAGTCTGCTTCTTGGAACTCCCATTCCCCTTTCTGACCCCATCGTTCACTTTTCCCACCACGGCCATAATACAGAGTACGTTGAATTGCTTTCTATTCTGTCATTTAAATCTTTCTTTGTCATGGTTGCTCTAAAACTAACCCTCGCATCATCTACTCTGATGCAGAATCACTTGTTACTTTGTATGACTGAACTGTGGGCTCCCAGCGCCCTCACAGTGTCATGGGGCCAGTGTCCTGGGCGAGGTCCTCACTAAGCCGACACAAGCACTGCTGTTGTTGGGCAAGTAAGGCAGCACAGCCAAAACCTGGGTTTGGGATCAGAAAGGCTCATAGCCTCTCAGCCACTTTGGACGGCATGAGGGCATGTCCTGAAGACATTTGTTAGTCCAGTGTCACCCTGGGGAATTTCCATGGAGTAGCCATTGTGTCAAAAGGGGGAACTCGGGCACCTGGGTGGCTCAGTGGGTTAAAGCCTCTGCCTTCAGCTCAGGTCATGATCCCAAGGTCCTGGGATCGAGCCCCGCATCGGGCTCTCTGCTCAGCGGGGAGCCTGCTTCCCCCCTCTCTCTGCCTGCCTCTCTGCCTGCTTGTGATCTCTGTCTGTCAATTAATTAATTAATTAAAAGGGGGGAACTCAATAGAAGCAGGGACGATGGGAGTCGGAACTCCGGAGATAGAATCCACTTTGGAGACTGGCCAGAACTTCCTAGGAATTCATTCCATCATCTTGCATGAATCAATTCATCTAAAAACATTTCCTCATTTTAGAAATGATGAGCCTCGGGATTCCTAGGTGGCTCAGTTGGGTAAAAGGCTGCTGTTGGCTTAGGTCATGATCCCAGCACCAGGCATCAAGTCCCACATTGGGCTCCTTGCCCGGGAGGGAGCCTGTTCCTCCCTCTGCCTCTGCCTGCCTTTCTGTCTGCCTGTGCTTTCTCTGTCTTCATCTCTGTAAATTAAATCTTTAAAAAAATGATGATCAAGGGAGGAGTCAAGATGGCGGAGAAGTAGCAAGCTGAGACTGCTTCAGCTAGCCGGAGATCAGCTAGATAGCTTATCTAAAGATTGCAAACACCTGAAAATCCATCGGCAGATCGAAGAGAAGAAGAACAGCAATTCTGGAAACAGAAAATCAGCCACTTTCTGAAAGGTAGGACCGGCGGAGAAGTGAATCCAAAGCGACGGGAAGATAGACCCCGGGGGGAGGGGCCGGCTCCCGGCAAGCGGCGGAGCAACCGCGCACAAAATCGGGACTTTTAAAAGTCTGTTCCGCTGAGGGACATCGCTCCAGAGGCTAAACCGGGGCGAAGCCCACGCGGGGTCAGCGTGGCCTCAGGTCCCGCAGGGTCACAGAAGGATCGGGGGTGTCTGAGTGTCGCAGAGCTTGCGGGTATTGGGACGGGAAAGCCGGCTACAGAGACAGAGCCGACAGTAATCTCGCAGCTCCGTGTTACCTTGAACTGGTCGCAGGCTCGGTGAGCTCGGAGCGCGGCCGGAGGTCAGGCAGACGGGAGTAACTGGGCGCTGTTCTCTGAGGGCGCACTGAGGAGTGGGGCCCCGGGCTCTCGGCTCCTCCGGGCCGGAGACCAGAGGCCGCCATTTGTATTCCCGTCCTCTGGAACTCTACGGAAAGCGCTCAGGGAACAAAAGCTCCTGAAAGCAAACCCGAGCGGATTACTCACCCCGGCCCCGGGTAAGGGCGGTGTAATTCCGCCTGGGGCAAAGACACTTGAGAATCACTACAACAGGCCCCTCCCCCAGAAGATCAACAAGAAATCCAGCCGAGACCAAGTTCACCTACCAAGGAGTGCGGCTTCAATACCAAGGAGAGCAGCAGAATTCCAGAGGAGGAGAAAGCCAAGCATGGAACTCATGGCTTTTTTCCTGTGATTTTTTTTTAGTCTTGCAGTTAATTTAATTTTTTCTTTTTCATTTTTTTTTTTCTTTCTCGCCTTCGGGTAAAATTTTTTTTTTTTAACTGTTACCTTTTTCTTTTTTAACGATTTTTTACTAGTTTATCTAATATATATATTTTTTTTTTACATTTTTCTTAGGTGTTTTCTTTTTTTAAAATTCTTTTCTTTTCTTTTCTTTTTTTTTTTTTTTTTCTTTTTTCTCTCTTCCTTTTTGAACCTCTTTTTATCCCCTTTCTCCCCACTCACGATTTTGGATCTCTTCTAATTTGGTTAAAGCATATTTTCCTGGGGTTGTTGCCACCCTTTTAGTATTTTACTTGCCCCTTCATTTACTCTTATCTGGACAAAATGACAAGACGTAAAAATTCAACACAAAAAAAAGAACAAGAGGCAGTACCGAAGGCTAGGGACCTAATCAATACAGACATCGGTAATATGTCAGATCTAGAGTTCAGAATGACAATTCTCAAGGTTCTAGCCGGGCTCGAAAAAGGCATGGAAGATATTAGAGAAACCCTCTCGAGAGATATAAAAGCCCTCTCTGGAGAAATAAAAGAACTAAAATCTAACCAAGTTGAAATCAAAAAAGCTATTAATGAGGTGCAATCAAAAATGGAGGCTCTCACTGCTAGGATAAATGAGGCAGAAGAAAGAATTAGTGATATAGAAGACCAAATGACAGAGAATAAAGAAGCTGATCAAAAGAGGGACAAACAGCTACTGGACCACGAGGGGAGAATTCGAGAGATAAGTGACACCATAAGACGAAACAACATTAGAATAATTGGGATTCCAGAAGAAGAAGAAAGTGAGAGGGGAGCAGAAGGTATCCTGGAGAGAATTATTGGGGAGAATTTCCCCAATATGGCAAAGGGAACGAGCATCAAAATTCAGGAGGTTCAGAGAATGCCCCTCAAAATCAATAAGAATAGGCCCACACCCCGTCACCTAATAGTAAAATTTACAAGTCTCAATGACAAAGAGAAAATCCTGAAAGCAGCCCGGGAAAAGAAGTCTGTAACATACAATGGTAAAAATATTAGATTGGCAGCTGACTTATCCACAGAGACCTGGCAGGCCAGAAAGAGCTGGCATGATATTTTCAGAGCACTAAACGAGAAAAACATGCAGCCAAGAATACTATATCCAGCTAGGCTATCATTGAAAATAGAAGGAGAGATTAAAAGCTTCCAGGACAAACAACAACTGAAAGAATTTGCAAATACCAAACCAGCTCTACAGGAAATCTTGAAAGGGGTCCTCTAAGCAAAGAGAGAGCCTACAAGTGGTAGATCAGAAAGGAACAGAGACCATATACAGTAACAGTCACCTTACAGGCAATACAATGGCACTAAATTCATATCTCTCAATAGTTACCCTGAATGTGAATGGGCTAAATGCCCCTGTCAAAAGACACAGGGTATCAGAATGGATAAAAAAAACAAAACCCATCTATATGTTGCCTCCAAGAAACACATTTTAAGCCCGAAGACACCTCCAGATTTAAAGTGAGGGGGTGGAAAAGAATTTACCATGCTAATGGACATCAGAAGAAAGCAGGAGTGGCAATCCTTATATCAGATCAATTAGATTTTAAGCCAAAGACTATAATAAGAGATGAGGAAGGACACTATATCATACTCAAAGGGTCTGTCCAACAAGAAGATTTAACAATTTTAAATATCTATGCCCCCAATGTGGGAGCAGCCAACTATATAAACCAATTAATAACAAAATCAAAGAAACACATCAACAATAATACAATGATAGTAGGGGACTTTAACACTCCCCTCACTGAAATGGACAGGTCATCCAAGCAAAAGATCAGCAAGGATATAAAGGCCTTAAATGACACACTGGACCAGATGGACATCACAGATATATTCAGAATATTTCATCCCAAAGCAACAGAATACACATTCTTCTCTAGTGCACATGGAACATTCTCCAGAATAGATCACATCCTCGGTCCTAAATCAGGACTCAACCGGTATCAAAAGATTGGGATCATTCCCTGCATATTTTCAGACCACAATGCTCTAAAGCTAGAACTCAACCACAAAAGGAAGTTTGGAAAGAACCCAAATACATGGAGACTAAACAGTATCCTTCTAAAGAATGAATGGGTCAACCGGGAAATTAAAGAAGAATTGAAAAAATCATGGAAACAAATGATAATGAAAACACAACTGTTCAAAATCTGTGGGACACAACAAAGGCAGTCCTGAGAGGAAAATATATAGCGGTACAAGCCTTTCTCAAGAAACAAGAAAGGTCTCAGGTACACAACCTAACCCTACACCTAAAGGAGCTGGAGAAAGAACAAGAAGGAAACCCTAAGCCCAGCAGGAGAAGAGAAATCATAAAGATCAGAGCAGAAATCAATGAAATAGAAAACCAAAAAAACAATAGAACAAATCAACGAAACTAGGAGCTGGTTCTTTGAAAGAATTAATAAAATTGATAAACCCCTGGCCCGACTTATCAAAAAGAAAAGAGAAAGGACCCAAATAAAAATAAAATCATGAATGAAAGAGGAGAGATCACAACTAACACCAAAGAAATACAAACTATTATAAGAACATACTATGAGCAACTCTACGGCAATAAAATTGACAATCTGGAAGAAATGGATGCATTCCTAGAAACATATAAACTACCACAACTGAACCAGGAAGAAATAGAAAGCCTGAACAGACCCATAACCAGTAAGGAGATTGAAACAGTCATTAAAAATCTCCAAACAAACAAAAGCCCAGGGCCAGACGGCTTCCCGGGGGAATTCTACCAAACATTTAAAGAAGAACTAATTCCTATTCTCCTGAAACTGTTCCAAAAAATAGAAATGGAAGGAAAACTTCCAAACTCATTTTATGAGGCCAGCATCACCTTGATCCCAAAACCAGACAAGGATCCCACCAAAAAAGAGAGCTATAGACCGATATCCTTGATGAACACAGATGCGAAAATACTCAACAAAATACTAGCCAATAGGATTCAACAGTACATTAAAAAGATTATTCACCACGACCAAGTGGGATTTATTCCAGGGCTGCAAGGTTGGTTCAACATCCGCAAATCAGTCAATGTGATACAACACATCAATAAAAGTAAGAACAAGAACCATATGATACTCTCAATAGATGCTGAAAAAGCATTTGACAAAGTACAACATCCCTTCCTGATCAAAACTCTTCAAAGTGTAGGGATAGAGGGCACATACCTCAATATCATCAAAGCCATCTATGAAAAACCCACCGCAAATATCATTCTCAATGGAGAAAAACTGAAAGCTTTTTCGCTAAGGTCAGGAACACGGCAGGGATGTCCATTATCACCACTGCTATTCAACATCGTACTAGAGGTCCTAGCCTCAGCAATCAGACAACAAAAGGAAATTAAAGGCATCCAAATCGGCAAAGAAGAAGTCAAATTATCACTCTTCGCAGATGATATGATACTATATGTGGAAAACCCAAAAGAATGCACTCCAAAACTGCTAGAACTTATACAGGAATTCAGTAAAGTGTCAGGATATAAAATCAATGCACAGAAATCAGTTGCATTTCTCTACACCAACAGCAAGACAGAAGAAAGAGATATTAAGGAGTCAATCCCATTTACAATTGCATCCAAAACCATAAGATACCTAGGAATAAACCTAACCAAAGAGACACAGAATCTATACTCAGAAAACTATAAAGTACTCATGAAAGAAATTGAGGAAGACACAAAGAAATGGAAAAATGTTCCATGCTCCTGGATTGGAAGAATAAATATTGTGAAAATGTCTATGCTACCTAAAGCAATCTACACATTTAATGCAATTCCTATCAAAGTACCATCCATCTTTTTCAAAGAAATGGAACAAATAATTCTAAAATTTATATGGAACCAGAAAAGACCTCGAATAGCCAAAGGGATATTGAAAAAGAAAGCCAACGTTGGTGGCATCACAATTCCGGACTTCAAGCTCTATTACAAAGCTGTCATCATCAAGACAGCATGGTACTGGCACAAAAACAGACACATAGATCAATGGAACAGCATAGAGAGCCCAGAAATAGACCCTCAAATCTATGGTCAACTAATCTTCGACAAAGCAGGAAAGAATGTCCAATGGAAAAAAGACAGCCTTTTCAATAAATGGTGCTGGGAAAATTGGACAGCCACATGCAGAAAAATGAAATTGGACCATTTCCTTACACCACACACAAAAATAGACTCAAAATGGATGAAGGACCTCAATGTACGAAAGGAATCCATCAAAATCCTTGAGAACACGGGCAGCAACCTCTTCGACCTCTGCCGCAGCAACATCTTCCTAGGAACAACGCAAAAGGCAAGGGAAGCAAGGGAAAAAATGAACTACTGGGATTTCATCAAGATCAAAAGCTTTTGCACAGCAAAGGAAACAGTTAACAAAATCAAAAGACAACTGACAGAATGGGAGAAGATATTTGCAAACGACATATCAGATAAAGGACTAGTGTCCAGAATCTATAAAGAACTTAGCAAACTCAACACCCAAAGAACAAATAATCCAATCAAGAAATGGGCAGAAGACATGAACAGACATTTCTGCAAAGAAGACATCCAGATGGCCAACAGACACATGAAAAAGTGCTCCATATCACTCGGCATCAGGGAAATACAAATCAAAACCACAATGAGATATCACCTCACACCAGTCAGAATGGCTAAAATCAACAAGTCAGGAAATGACAGATGCTGGCGAGGATGCGGAGAAAGGGGAACCCTCCTACACTGTTGGTGGGAATGCAAGCTGGTGCAGCCACTCTGGAAAACAGCATGGAGGTTCCTCAAAATGTTGAAAATAGAACTGCCCTATGACCCAGCAATTGCACTATTGGGTATTTACCCTAAAGATACAAATGTAGTGATCCAAAGGGACACGTGCACCCGAATGTTTATAGCAGCAATGTCCACAATAGCCAAACTATGGAAAGAACCTAGATGTCCATCAACAGATGAATGGATCAAGAAGATGTGGTATATATACACAATGGAATACTATGCAGCCATCAAAAGAAATGAAATCTTGCCATTTGCGACAACATGGATGGAACTAGAGCGTATCATGCTTAGCGAAATAAGTCAAGCAGAGAAAGACAACTATCATATGATCTCCCTGATATGAGGAAGTGGTGATGCAACATGGAGGCTTAAGTGGGTAGAAGAATAAATGAAACAAGATGGGATTGGGAGGGAGACAAACCATAAGTGACTCTTAATCTCACAAAACAAACTGAGGGTTGCCGGGGGGAGGGGGTTTGGGAGAAGGGGGTGGGATTATGGACATTGGGGAGGGTATGTGATTTGGTGAGTGCTGTGAAGTGTGTAAACCTGGTGATTCACAGACCTGTACCCCTGGGGATAAAAATATATGTTTATAAAAATAAAAAATTTAAAAAAAAAAATAAAAAAAAATAAAAAAGAGCTTCAAAATTGGAAGGGGAGGTGAACCATGAGAGACTATGGTCTCTGAAAAACAATCTGAGGGTTTTGAAGGGGCGGAGGGTGGGAGGTTGGGGGAACCAGGTGGTGGGTATTAGGGAGGGCACGGATTGCATGGAGCACTGGGTGTGGTGCAAAAACAATGAATACTGTTACACTGAAAAGAAGTAAAAAATTAAAAAAAAAAAAAAAAAAAAAAATGATGATCCCCAAACTCCAATAAAATGACTCTCCTAGGTCATATGGGAAATCAGCATAAGAGCCTGACTTAGCCTGGAGATGGCCTCCAGCAGGATCCCCCAGAGCGGCTTCAGCTAGAGCTGCAATCAGCCATTGATCTTTTCTGGACTCCCCGACTCTCATGGGACTCTTCATGAGGCCTATTCTGGGAGAAAGGGTCATGTAAGGGCCACAGAAACCTCTGACACTGGTTCTAATGAGTTCTAATGAGACTCTGTGATGTCAATGGAGTCCCAAGCCATAGGCCATCTCAGAGTTTGTCTGCAAAGATACGGTTGGTGTGAAAGCCACATGCTGACAGAGGGTGGAGGACAATGGAAAAGCTGGGGAAAGAAGGGCTGCTCATGTTCTATCTGGCCCTGCATGATATGTGGTGTTCAGCAGTGTAAGCCCCTCAAATGCCTCCAGCGGCTTCACAGAACTCACCCCTACGTTTTGAAGCTGAGCTTCATACATGGGTCATGAGCATCCCGGCCAGCTCGGGGAAGCATGACACAGGACATAAGGAAGCCACCGCCAGCACAGATGTATAGTCATGGAGCAGTAGCCTTCTCCAAATATATTCTGATATGATAAAAAAAATTCATTGATAAAACATGGATATTTTTGATTAAAAAGAAAACCATACTTGTTGAATAATAAGTATTTATGGAATATCTACTTAGTGCAAATGTATAGCTCTAGTCCCACCTGGGAGCTTGCAATGAGTGTAGGATATAATCAGTAAATCAACAATGGAAGGAATGCATGCTAAGGGCTTAGAGAACCATTCCATTCAGAGACACCCATTAAGGAAGCCCACTGAGAAGATGCTTTTAGCCAAGACTGGAAAGACAGGGCCAGCAAATTCATCTGTGAAAAGAGTCACAGAGCAATTCAATTTTTAATGATTTTGAAGATAAAACTTAAATGTCAAATAATAATGTCTTAAGTGTTGCTTTGGAACATTTTGTTCTTCTCCATAATTATTTGGGTTTCATGCTAAACTTTATGCACTGTAAAATATTCTCAGAAAATATCTTATTTAAATGTGGACATCTTGTGTTAAGGGCAAATAAATTAACTCTAGAAAACCCCTAAACCCTAACCCTAACCCATGACTCTAAATCCTGACTGCAACCCTGACCTTCAGCTGGCCTCCAAGGGGTATTTTCCGAGAGACCTGGCTGACTCCTCAGTCCCAGGGACTGGGGACACCTGAACAACTTTAGAGGACTCCGCCTGCCATCCAGAAGGAAACCATGGCATTAGGAACTCTGGAAATGATTCAGAGCAGGAGAAATATGCATGACCACCTGAGGCCACCCCCATATTCCGTGGCCCAGGGGACACAAACCACACCCTCAACTCAGCCCTCACAGAGTCTTGCCACACAGCTGGAAGGTTGAACCTGCCATGATCCTAGGCCCTAATCCTAACCCTAGGTTGGCTTCTTAAAGGACCACACCTAGAAGCCTGGCTCCAAATCCCCAGGGAATGGGGACCCTGAGCAAAGCACAGGCTCATCCTACAACAAAGTCAGAAATCATGCCCTTTGGAACTGCAGAAAGGATTTAGAGCAGGAGAAATCTGAATGACATATTGAACCAATCCCTGCTTATTTATATTTTTCATACCAGACTGAACACAGAGCATGAGCCTGATACTCTCCTTAACTCTAGCCCTCAATTCATAGATCTCTGAAGGTCTCCACACCTAAGCAGATCACACCATCCATGATCCTGGGACTACCCCAACCTAGCTAAAGACATAGGTGAAAACATGAACATACCTTTCTACCAAGAGGACATGAAAGTGACCAAGAGACACAAGAAAAAGTGCTCCACAGCAATAGCCATCAGGAAAATACAAATCAAAACCACAGTGAGATACCACCTTGCAACAGCTGGCTTGGCTAAAATTGTCAAGGCAGGGAAAACAAATGCTAGCGAGAGTTTGATGAAAGGGGAACTCTCTAACACTACCAGTGGGAGTTCCATATCGGGAACCCTAAGTCAATCGGGCACGCATCTCCCTACCACGCCGGCGCAAACGGTGCCTTTCGGCACTTCCGACAACCCTCAGAGCGAGATAAACCTGCGTGCCCAAAATGAGGTCATCCCCATCCTTGGACGCCCCATCTTCCCGAAAGACGGAGGCGCACGCTCGGCCGCCATCCGTCCTTCAACTCTGCTCCCAGAACGCTCCACTGCGCCGGTGCCCCCCGGGTGGGCCGCGTCTTTTCCGTGCGATTTCCGGGTGCCCGCAACATGCCCAGGGCGAGAAAGGGCCCTGGGCCATGGAGAGCTCGGCGGTCCGCAGGGTTGACCAACGCAGGCCAATTCTCACGAGCGTTCTGGCCAAACTGATACCGGTTTGGGCAGAACGCCCGTGAGAATTGGCCAGAAAATGCCCGGCAAACTCGCATCGGGCGCCACACGTCTGCATGGAGGCCCCCCAGGGCCTGGCGTGGCATTGAAAGCAATCGCGCACGAACCTCGCCAGGAAGCCCTCCGGGAGGCAGGCTGCCTCGAGGCTGACGCCTCCTGCTCCTCGGCCTGCGGGGGTCCCCTCCTCCGCCCTGTCCCATGGATCCAGTCCAGCCTAGAGCAATCAAACATTTTAATGCCCTTCTGATCAAAATTCCACCGGTATCTTTCAAAGAGCTGGAGCAAACACAAGCCAAAAATTGGTGTAGAATCAGAAGAGACCCCGTATTGATAAGGAAATGCCAAAAAAAAAAAAAAAAAAAAACCATAACTGGGAGCATCACATTGCCAGGTTTCAAGGGTTACCACAAAGCTGTGATCACCAAGACAGCATGGGACTGGCCTAAATACAGACCCATAGGCCAGTGGAACAGAGTAGAGGGCTCAGATTTGGACCAACAACTCTACAGTCAAATAATTTTCGAAAAAAAAAAAAAAACAGGAAAAAAAATATACAGAGGAAAACAGACAGTCTCTTCAATAAATCGTGCTGCAAATATTGGGACAGCTATGTGTAGATGAATGAAACTCGACCATTCTCTGACACCATACACAAAGAGAAACTCATAATGGATAAAAGACCTCAACATGAGGCAGGAATCCATCAGAATCTTGGAGAACATACTCAGTAACCTCTTCAACATTGCCCACAACAACTTCTTTCGAGATATGTCTCCAAAGGCAAAGGAAACAAAAGCGAAGATGAACTTTTGGGACTTCCTCAAGATCCAAAGCTTCTGCACAGCAAAGGAAACAGTCAACAAAGCAAAGGGGCAACCCATGGAATTCGAGCAGATATTTGCAAATGACAGGACAGACAAAAGGCTGATATCCAGGATCTAGAAAAAATACCTCAAACTCATCACACACAGAACAGATAATCATATCAAAAAATGGGCAGAAGATATGAACAGACACTTCTTCAACCAAGACATACAAATGGCTATCAGACACATGAAAAAATGCTCACCATCACTAGCCACTAGGGAGATGCAAACTAAAACGACCTTGAGATAGCACCTGACACCAGTTAGAACAGCCAAAATCAGCAAGACAGGAAACAACATGTGTTGGAGAGCATGTGGAGAAAGGGGAACCCTCTTACACTGTGGGTGGGAATGCAAGTTGGTGCAGCCTCTTTGGAGAACAGCGTGGAGATTCCTCAAGAAATTAAAAATAGACTTCCCTATAACCATGCAATGACACTCCTAGTTATTTACGCCACAGATTCAGTTGGAGTGAAAAGAAGGGCCACCTGTAACCTAACGTTTAGAGCAGCAATGGCCAAGTTTGCCAAAATGTGGAAAGAACCAAGATGCCCTTCAATGGAAGAATGGATAAGGAAGGTCCATATACACTATGGAGTATTATGCCTCCATTCAGAAAGGATGAATCCCCAACTTTGGTAACACCATGGACAGGACAGGAAGAGATTCTGCTGAGTGAAATAAATCAAGCAGAGAGAGTAAATTATCGTATGGTTTCACTTCTGTGTGGAGTATAACAAATAGCATGGAGGACAAGGGGAGATGGAGAGGAGAAGGGAGTGGAGAGAAATTGAAAGGGGAGGGGAACCATGAGAGACTATGGACTCTGAAAAGAATCTGAGGGCTTTGAAAGAGCGGGGGTGGGAGGTTGGGGAAACACGTGGTGGGTTAAAGAGAGGGCACGGATTGCATGGAGCACTAGGTATGGTGCTAAAACAATGAATACGGTTACACTGAAAAGAAATTGGAAAAAAAAATTATATGTGAATAAGGTAAGCAACCTAGGTGAAATGGATGCATTCCTAGAAAACTGTAAAATCCCAAAATTGAACCCAGAAGAAATGTTCAACCTGAATGGACCATTATCCAGTAATGAGATTAAAGCAGTGATCAAAAACCTCACAAAACACAAGACCCCGCGACCTGAAGGATGCCCTAGTGAATTCTGCAAAACTTTAAGAAAAGAACTAACAGCTCCTCTCCAGAAGATCTTTCCAAAGTTTGAAGCAGAAGGAAAACTTCCAGACACTTTTTATGAAGCCAGCATTACCCTGATTCACAAACCAGGCAAAGACATCACCAAAAACGAGAATTTGAAAACAATATTACTGATGAATATGGATGCTAAGATTCTCAACAAGATTCTAGCTCCTAGGAACCTACAGTACATTAAACAGTCATTCGACCTATGGACCATCAACTCTATGGCCAAATAATCTTCAAGAAAGGAGGAAAAAAAATACAGTCAAAAAAAGACAGTCTCTTCAATAAATGTTGCAGGGAAATCTGGGCAGCTATATGTAGAAGAATGAAACTCGACCATCCTCTTACATCATACAAAAAGATAAACTCATAATGGGTAAAAGACCTCAATTTGAGACAG
The DNA here is from genome assembly GCF_011764305.1 of Mustela putorius furo. Lineage (NCBI taxonomy): Eukaryota > Metazoa > Chordata > Mammalia > Carnivora > Mustelidae > Mustela > Mustela putorius. The sequence continues at coordinate 66,111 of NW_025421363.1, forward strand.
GAATCCATCAGAATCCTAGAGGAGAATATAGGCAGTAATCTCTTCGATATCAGCCACAGTGACTTCTTTCATGTTATGTCTCCAAAGGCAAAGGAAACAAAAGCCAAAATAAACTTCGGGGACTTCATCAAATTCAAAAGCTTCTGCACTGCATAGGAAACCGTCAAAAAAGCAAAGAGGCAACTCACGGAATGCGATAAGATATTTGCAAATGACAGGACACACAAAAGGTTGATATCTAGGATCTATGAAGAACTCCTCAAATTCAACATACACAATACAGATAATCATATCAAAAAATGGGCACAATATATGAACAGAAACTTCTCCATGAAGAAATACATATGGCTATCAGACACCTGAAAAAATGTTCATCATCACTAGGCATCAGGGAGATTCAAATTAAGACCATATTAAGATGTCACTTTACACCAGTTTGAATGGCCTAAATTAGCAAGACGGGAAACAACTTTAGTTTGAGAGGATGTGGAGAAAGGGGAATCCTCTTACACTGTGGGTGGGAATGCAAGTTGGTACAGCCTCTTTGGAGAACAGGGTGGAGATTCCTCAAGAAATTAAAAATAGAGCTTCCCTATGACCCTGCCATTGCACTCCTGGGTATTTACCCCATATATACAGATGGAGTGAAAAGAAGGGCCATCTGTAATCCAATGTTTAGAGCAGCAATGGCCACAGTTGCCAAACTGTGGAAAGATCCAAGGTGCCCTTCAACAGAAGAATGGATAAGGAATATGTGGTCCATATACACTATGGAATATTATGCCTCCATTCAGAAAGGATAAATACCCAAATTTGGCACCAACATGGACGGGACTGGAAGAGATTGTGCTGAGTGAAATAAATCAAGCATAGAGGGTCAATTATCATATGGATTCACTTTTGTGTGGAGCATAACAAATAGCATAGAGGACAAGGGGAGGTAGAGAAGGGAGTGGAGGGAAATTGAAAGGAGAGAGGAACCATGAGAGACTATGGACTCTGAAAAAGAATATGAGGGCTTTGAAAGAGCGGGAGTGGGAGGTTGGGGAAAGTCGTGGTGGGTAATAGAAATTGGGGGGGGGGGGGGAGTATATTCCAATAAGCTAGGCAACCTAGGTGAAATGGATGCATTCCTAGAAAACTGTAAAATCCCAAAATTGAACCAGGAAGAAATGTATAACCTGAATAGACCATTATCCAGGAACGGGATTAAAGCAGTGATCAAAAACCTCCCAAAAGACAAGACCCCAGGCCCTGCAGGATGCCCGAACAAAATCCACCAAACTTTAAGAAAAGAACACTGCTTCTCCTGAAGCTCTTTCAAAATTTAAAGGGGAAGGAAATCTTCCAGACACTTTTTTTGAAGCCAGCATTACCCTGATCCACACAGCAGGCAACGACCTCAACAAAAAGGAGAATTACAAACAAATATCAATGACGAATATGGATGCTAAGATTCACAACAGGCTTCAAGCTCCTAGGAAAGTACAGTACATTAAAATTTTATACACCATGACTCAGTAGGAGCTATCCCGGAGTTGCAAGGTTGGTTCGACATTCACAAATCAATCAATGTCATAGAATTAATTAAAAAGTAAAGAGAGAAAAACCACATGGTCCTCTCAATTGGTCAATAAAAAGCACTTGACAAATCCAGCATCCGCTCCTGACTAAAATGTTGCAAAGTATAGGGATAGAGGGAATATTCGTCAACTTCATAAAATGTTTCTATGAAAAACCTACAGTGAATACCATCCTCAAAGGGTAGGAGCTGACAGCCATCGCTTTCAAATCAGGAACATGACAAGGATGCCCACTCTCACCACTCTTGTTCAACATAGAAAGTGAAGTCCTAGCAATAGCAATCAGATAACAAAGACAAATAAAATGTATCCAATTGGCAACCAAGAAGTCAAACTCTCTTCTCCTCACAGATGACATACTTGATATGGAAAACCCAAAAGACTCCGCCCCCAAACTACCAGAACTCATACAACAATTCAATAATGTGGCAGGATACAAAATCATGATACAGTAATCAGTAGCTTTCTTCTACATTATCAATGAAAATACAGAAAGGGAAATTAGAGAATCAATTATATTTAGTACAGCACCCAAACCGTATGATACCTGGGAATAAACCAAACCAAAGAAGTAAAAGATTTGTACTTGAGATACTAGAGAACATTCATGAAAGAAAAGCAAGAAAACCAAAAAGACGGAAAACCATTGCACTCTCATGGATCAGAAGAATAAACATTGTTAAAATGTGTATACTGCCTAGAGCAATCGATTCATTTCATGCCATTGCAATCAAAATTCCACCGGTATCTTTCAAAGAGCTGGAACAAACACACGCCTAAAATTTGTGGGGAATCAGAAGTGTCCCCGTATTGCTAAGAATTGCTGAAAAGAGAAACAAAATTGGGAGCAACGCGTTGCCTGATTTCAAAGGTAACTATGAAGCCGTGATCACCAAGACAGCATGTGACTGGCATAAAAATAGAGCCATAGACCAGTGTAACACAGTAGAGAGCTAAGGTATGGACCATCAACTCTACAGTCAAATAATCCTCAAGAAAGCAGGAAAAAAAATATACAGGGAGAAAAAGGCAGTCTTTTCAATAAATGGTGCAGGGAAAACTGGGTATCTCTATGTAGAAGAATGAAACTTGACCATCCTCTTACACCATACACAAAGATAAACTCATAATGGATAAAAGACCTCAACGTGAGACAGGAATCCATCAGAATCCTAGAGGAGTACATAGGCAGTATTCTCTTCGATATCAGCCACAGCGACATCTTTCAAGATATGCCTCCAAACCAAAGGAAGCAAAAGCCAAAATAAACTTCTGGGACTTCATCAATATCAAAAGCTTCTGCACTGCATAGGAAACAGTTAACAAAGCAAAGAGGCAACCCACGGAATGTGATAAGATACTTGCAAATAACAGGACAGACAAAAGGTTGATATCCAGGATTTATGAAGAACACCTCAAACTCAACACACAAAAAACAGATAATCATATCAAAAAATGGGCAGAAGATATGAACAGACACTTCTCCATGAAGAAATACAAATGGCATTCAGACAGCTGAAGAAATGTACATCATCACTGGGCATCAGGCAGATTCAAATGAAAACCACATTAAGATGTCACCTTACACAGTTAGAATGGCCTAAATAAGCAAGATGGGAAACAACATGTGTGCAAGAGGATGTGGAGGAAGGGGAATCCTCTTACACTGTGGGTGGGAATGCAAGTTGGTGCAGCCTCTTTAGAGAACAGTGTGGAGATTCCTCAATAAATTAAAAATAGAACTTCCCTATAACCCTGAAATTACACTCCTAGGTATTTACCCCAAAGATACAGATGGCGTGAAAAGAAGGGCCATCTGTAACCCAAATTTATAGCAACAATGACCACGTTTGCAAACTGTGGAAAGAACCGAGATGCCCTTCAACGGAAGAATGGATAAGGAAGATGTGATCCATATACACTATGGAGTATTATGCCTCCCTTCAGAAAGGATGAATACCCAACTTTGGTAGCCGCATGGACGGGACTGGAAGAGATTCTGCTGAGTGAAATAAATCAAGCAGAGAGAGGCAATTATCATATGGTTTCACTTCTGTGTGGAGCATAACAAATAACATGGAGCACAAGGGGAGATGGAGAGGAGAAGGGAGTGGAGGGAAAATGGAAGGGGAGGGGAACCATGAGAGACTATGGACACTGAAAAACAATCTGAGGGCACCTTTATTTCTCTTTGTTGTCTTATCCCTGTTGCTGGGACTTCTAATACTATGTTGAACAAGATTGGTGAAAGTGGGCATCCTTGTCTTGTTCCTGATCTCAACGGGAATGCTGCAAGCTTTTTCCCATTGAGCATGATTATTTGCTGTGGGTCTTTCATACATAGATTTGATGAAGTTCAGGAATGTGCTCTCTATCCCTCTACTTTGAAGCATTTTAACCAGGAACGGATGCTGGAATTTGTCAAATGCTTTTTCTACATCAATTTAGAGGAACATGTGGTTCTTCTCTCTTCTCATATTAATTTGTTCTATCGTGTTGATTGATTTGCGAATGTTTAACCATCCTTGTAGGCCAGGGATGAATCCCATCTGGTCAGGGTGGATAATCTTTTTAATGTGCTGTTGGATCCTGTTTGCTAGGATCTTGTTGAGAAATTAGCATCCATATTCTTGAGTGATATTGGTCTGAAATTCTCCTTTTTAGTACTGTCTTTGCCTGAAAAACAATCTGAGGGGTTTGAAGTAGCATGGGGATGGGAGTTTAGGGTACCAGGAGGTGGGTATTGTATCAGGCACGGATTACATGGAGCACAGGGTGTGGTGGAAAAAAACACTGAATACTGTTAAGCAGAAATAAATAAATTTAATTTTAAAAATCTCTACAACAGTAAAAAAAAATTATCTGAGGCATTCAAAGAGAGGGGGTGGGATGTTGTGGAAACATGAGATGGGTAATAGAGAGGGCACGGATTGCATGGAGCACTGGGTGTGGTGCTAAAACAATGAATACAGTTACACTGAAAAAAATGGGAAAAAAATCCACAAGTATACGCCAATAAGCTAAGCAACCTAGGTGAAATGGATGCATTCCTAGAAAACTGTAAATACCAAAATTGAACCAGGAAGAAATGTACAACCTGAAAAGACCGTTATCCAGTAACAGGATTAAAGCAGTGATCAGGGACGCCTGGGTGGCTCAGTTGGTTGGATGACTGCCTTCAGCTCAGGTCATGATCCTGGAGTCCCGGGATCCAGTCCCGCATTGGGCTCCCAGCTCCATGGGGAGTCTGCTTCTCCCTCTGACCTTCTCCTTGCTCATGCTCTCTCTCACTCTCTCTCTCAAATAAATAAATAAAATCTTTAAAAAAAAAAAAAAAAACAGTGATCAAAACCCTCCCAAAAGACAAGGCCACGGGACCTGAGGGATGCCCGAGTGAATTCTCTTCTTTAAGAAGAGAACTAACACCTCTTCTCCTGATGCTCTTTCCAAAATTTGAAGCAGAAGGAATACTTCCAGACACTTTTTTTGAAGCCAGGATTACCATGATCCACACACCAGGCAAAGTCCTCACCAAAAAGGAGAATTTCAAACCAATATCATTGAAGAATACGGATGCTAAGATTCTCAACAAACTTCAAGCTCCTAGTTACCTAAAGTACATTAAAACGTTTATCCACCATGGCCAAGAAGGATCTATCCCTGGGTTGCAAGACTGGTTCGACATTTGCAATTCAATCAATGTCATAGAACAAATTAAGAAGAGAGGATTAGAGAACCACACGGTCCTCTCAATTGATGAAGAAAAAGCATTGGACAATATCCAGCATCTGTCCCACTAAAAAGCTGCAAAGTATAGGGATAGAGGGAATATTCGTCAACTTCATAAAATGTTTCTATGAAAAACCCACTGTGAATACCATCCTCAAAGGGTAAAAGCTGATAGCGATAGCTCTGAAATCAGGAACATGACATGGATGCCCAATCTCAACACTCTTGTTCAACATAGGATGTGAAGTCCTAGCAACAGCAATCAGACAACAAAGAGAAATCAAAGGTATCCAAATTGGCAATGAAGAAGTCAAACTCTCTCTCCTCACTGATGACATACTTGAGATGGAAAACCCAAAAACCTCTGCCCCCAAACTACCAGAACTCATAAAGAAATTCAGTAATGTGGCAGGATATAAAATCATGATACAGAAATCAGTGGCTTTCTTCCAGATTATCAATGAAAATACAGAAAGGTAAATTAGAGAATCGATTCCATTTACTACAGCACCCAAACCAAAAGATACCTGGGAATAAACCAAACCAAAGTGGTAAAGGATTTTTACTCGAGGAACTAGAAAACATTCATGAAAGAAATGGTAGAATACCAAAAGACCGAAAACCATTGCATTCTCATGGATCAGAAGAATAAATATTGTTAAAATGTCTATTATGCCTAGAGCAATGGATCCATATAATGCCATTCCCATCAAAATTCCACCGGTATCGTTAAAAGAGCTGGAACAAACACACGCCTAAAATTTGTGTGGAATCAGAAGCGACCCTGTATTGCTAAGGATTGCTGAAAAGAGAAACAAAACTGGAGCACCACATTGCCTGATTTCAAGGGTTACTATGAAGGTGTGATCACCAAGACAGCATGGGACGGGTATAAACACAGGCCCATAGACCAGTGGAACACAGATATGGATCATCCACTCTATGGTCAAATAATCTTCAAGAAAGTAGAAAAATATATATATACAGTGGAAAAAAGGCAGTATCTTCAATAAATGGTGCAGGGAAAACTGGGAAGCTCTATGTAGAAGACAGAAACTCCACCATCTTCTTACACCATACACAAAGATAAACACATAATGGATAAAAGACCTCAATTTGAGGCAGGAATCCATCAGAATCCTAGAGGAGAACATAGGCAGTAATCTCTTCAATATCAACCACAGCAACTTCTTTCAAGATATGTCTCCAAAGGCAAAGAAAACAAAAGCCAAAATAAACTTCGGGGACTTTATCAAAATCAGATATTTGCAAATGACTGTAGAGACAAAAGGTTGATATCCAGGATCTAGGAAGAACTCCTCAAACTCAACAAGCAAAAAACAGATAATCATATCAAAAAATGGGCAGAAGATATGAACAGACACTTCTCCAATGAAGACATACCAATGGATATCAGATAGCTGAAGAAATGTACATCATCACTAGGCATCAGGGAGATTCAAATGAAAACCACATTAAGATGTCACCTTACACAGTTAGAATGGCCTAAAATTGTAAGACAAGAAACAACATGTGTGCAAGAGGATGTGGAGAAAGGGGAACCCTCTTACACTGTGGGTGGGAATGCAAGTGGGTGCAGCCTCTTTAGAGAACAGTGTGGAGATTCCTCAAGAAATTAAAAATAGAACTTCCCTATTACCCTGAAATTACACTCCTACGTATTTACCCCAAAGATACAGATGGCGTGAAAAGAAGGGCCGTCTGTAACCCAAATTTATAGCAGCAATGGCCACGTTTGCAAACTGTAAAAAGAACCAAGATGCCCTTCAATGGAAGAATGGATAAGGAAGATGTGGTCCATATACACGATGGAGTATTATGCCTCCCTTCAGAAAGGATGAATACCCAACTTTGTTAGCAGTATGGACGGGACTGGAAGAGATTATGCTGAGTGAAATAAATCAAGCAGAGAGAGTCATTTATCATATGGTTTCACTTCTGTGTGGAGCATAACAAATAGCATGGAGGACAAGGGGAGATGGAGAGGAGAAGGGAGTGGAGGGAAATTGGAAGGGGAGGGGAACCATGAGAGATGATGGACTCTGAAAAAGAATCTGAGGACACCTTTTGTTTCTCTTTGTTGTCTGATTCCTGTTGCTAGGACTTCTGATATTATGTTGAACAAGAGGGGTGAAAGTGGCCATCCTTGTCTTGTTCCTGATCTCAACAGGAATGCTGCAAGCATTTTCCCATTGAGGATGATATTTGCTGTGAGTCTTTCATAGATAGATTTGATGAAGTTCAGGAATGTTCCCTCTATCCCTATACTTTGAAGCATTTTAATCAGGAACGGAAGTTGGATTTTAACAAGTGCTTTTTCTGCATCAATTGAGAGGACCATGTGGTTCTTCTCTCTTCTCATATTAATTTGATCTATCACATTCATTGATTTGCGAATGTTTAACCATCCTTGTAGGCCAGGGATGAATCCCACCTGCACATGGTGGATGAACTTTTTAATGTGCTGTTGGATCCTGTTTGCTAGGATCTTGTTGAGAATCTTAGCATCCATATTCATCAGTGATATTGGTCTGAAATTCTCCTTTTTGGTAGGGTCTTTGCCTTAAAAACCATCTGGTAGGGTTTGACGTGGCCTGGGGGGTGGGAGTTTGGGGTAACAGGTGGTGGGTATTATAGAGGAAATGGATTGCATGGAGCACAGGGTGTGGTGAAAAAATAATGAATACTGTTTTGCTGAAAATAAATAAATTTAATTTTAAAAAATTTATACAACATTAAAAAAAATCTGAGGGCATTGAAAGAGCGGGAGTGGGATGTTGGTGAAACACTTGGTGGGTAATAGAGAGGGCACAAATTGAATGAAGCACTGGGTGTGGTGCTAAAACAATGAATATGGTTACACTGAAAAGAAATGGGGAAAAAAACACAAGTATATGCCAATAAGCTAAGCAACCTAGGTGAAATGGATGCATTCCTAGAAAACTGTATAACCCCAAAATTCATCCAGGAAGATATGTACAACCTGAATAGACCATTATCCAGTAACGAGATTAAAGCAGTGATCAAAAACCTCCAAAAAGACAAGACCCCGCGACCTCAAGGATGCCCTAGCGAATTCTGCAAAACTTTAAGAAAAGAACTAACACCGCTTTTCCTGAAGCCCTTTCCAAAATTTGAAGCAGAAAGAAAACTTCCAGACACTCTTTTTGACGCCAGCATTACCCTGATCCACAAACCAGACAAAGACCTCACCAAAAAGGAGAATTTCAAACCAATATCACTGATGAATATGGATGCTAAGATTCTCAACAAGATTCTAGCTCCTAGGAACCTACAGTACATTAAAACGTTTATCCACCATGACCGAGTAGGATCTATCCCTGGGTTGCAAGGTTGGTTTGACATTCGCAAATCAATCAATGTCATAGAACCAATTAAGAAGTGAAGAGAGAAGAACCACGTGGTCCTCTCAATTGGTGAAGAAAAAGCATTGGACAAAATCCAGCATCCACTCCTGACTAAAACGCTACAAAGTATAGGGATACAGGAAATATTCGTCAACTTCATAAAATGTTTCTATGAAAAACCTACAGTGAATACCATCCTCAAAGGGTAAAAGCTGACAGCCATCGCTTTCAAATCAGGAACATGACAAGGATGCCCACTCTCATGAATCTTGTTCAACATAGGATGTGAAGTCCTAGCAACAGCAATCAGACAACAAAGAGAAATAAAAGGTATCCAAATTGGCAACCAAGAAGTCAAACTATCTCTCTTCACAGATGAGGTACTTGATATGGAAAACCCAAAAGACTCCGCCCCCAAACTACCATAACTCACACAGCAATTCAATAATGTGGCAGGATACAAAATCATGGTGCAGAAATCAGTGGCTTTCTTCTACATTATCAATGAAAATACAGGAAAGGAAATTAGAGAATCAATTCCATTTCCTACAGCACACAAACAATAAGTTACCTGGGAATAAACCAAACCAAAGAGGTAAAAGATTTGTCCTCGAGGAACAAGTGAACACTCATGAGAGAAGTGGAAGAAAACCAAAAAGCCGGAAAACCATTGCATTCTCATGGATCAGAAGAATAAACATTGTTGGGGAAGGAGTCAAGATGGCGGAGAAATAGCAGGCTGAGACTACTTCAGCTAGCAGATCAGCTAGATAGCTTATCTAAAGATGGCAAACACCTGCAAATCCATTGGCAGATCGAAGAGAAGTAGAACAACAATTCTGGAAACAGAAAAACAACCACTTTCTGAAAGGTAGGACTGGCAGAGAAGTGAATCCAAAGCGACGAGAAGATAGACCCCGGGGGGAGGGGCCGGCTCCCGGCAAGCGGCGGAGCAACGGCGCACAAAATCAGGACTTTTAAAAGTCTGTTCCGCTGAGGGACATCGCTCCTAAGGCTAAACCGGGGCGAAGCCCATGCGGGGTCAGCGTGGCCTCAGGTCCCGCAGGGTCACAGAAGGATCGGGGGTGTCTGAGTGTCGCAGAGCTTGCGGGTATTGGAACGGGAAAGCCGGCTACAGAGACAGAGCCGACAGTGAGCTCGCAGCTCGGGGTGGCCTTGAACCGGTCGCAGGCTCGGTGAGCTCGGAGCGCGGCCGGAGGTCAGGCAGACGGGAGTGACTGGGCGCTGTTCTCTGAGGGCGCACTGAGGAGTGGGGCCCTGGGCTCTCGGCTCCTCCGGGCCGGAGACCAGGAGGCCGCCATTTGTATTCCCGTCCTCCGGAACTCTACGGAAAGCGCTCAGGGAACAAAAGCTCCTGAAAGCAAACCCCAGCGGATTACTCAGCCCGGCCCCGGGTAAGGGCGGTGCAATTCCGCCTGGGGCAAAGACACTTGAGAATCACCACACCAGGCCCCTCCACCAGAAGATCAACAAGAAATCCAGCCAAGGGCGCCTGGGTGGCTCAGTGGGTTAAGCTGCTGCCTTCAGCTCAGGTCATGATCTCGGGGTCCTGGGACCGAGTCCCGCATCAGGCTCTCTGCTCAGCAGGAGCCTGCTTCCTCCTCCTCTCTCTCTCTCTGCCTGCCTCTCTGCCTACTCGTGATCTCTCTCTGTCAAATAAATAAATAAAATCTTTAAAAAAAAAAAAAAAAAGAAATCCAGCCAAGACCAAGTTCACCTACCAAGGAGTGTGGTTTCAATACAAAGGAGAGCAGCAGAATTCCAGAGAAGGAGAAAGCAAAGCACGGAACTCATGGCTTTCTCCCTGTGTTGTTTTTTTTTTTTTCCTGTGATTTTTTTAGTCTTGCAGTTAATTTAATTTTTTTCTTTTTCATTTTTTTTCTCATCTTCTGCTGAAATTTTTTTTTACTTTTACCCTTTTTTAACGTTTTTTAACTAGTTTAATATATATTTTTTTCCTTTTTATATTTTTCTTTATTTGTTTTCTTTTTTAAAATTCTTTTCTTTTATTTATTTTTTCTTTTTTTTTCTTTCTTTCTTTTTGAACCTCTTTTTATCCCCTTTCTCCCCCCTCACGATTTGGGATCTCTTCTGATTTGGTTAAAGCATATTTTCCTGGGGTTGTTGCTACCCTTTTAGTATTTTACTTGCTCCTTCATATACTCTTATCTGGACAAAATGACAAGGCGGAAAAATTCACCACAAAAAAAAGAACAAGAGGTAGTACCGAAGGCTAGGGACCTAATCAATACAGACATTGGTAATATGTCAGATCTAGAGTTCAGAATGACAATTCTCAAGGTTCTAGCCGGGCTCGAAAAAGGCATGGAAGATATTAGAGAAACCCTCTCGGGGGATATAAAAGCCCTTTCTGGAGAAATAAAAGAACTAAAATCTAACCAAGTTGAAATCAAAAAAGCTATTAATGAGGTGCAATAAAAAATGGAGGCTCTCACTGCTAGGATAAATGAGGCAGAAGAAAGCATTAGTGATATAGAAGACCAAATGACAGAGAATAAAGAAGCTGAACAAGAGGGACAAACCGCTACTGGACCACGAGGGGAGAATTCGAGAGATAAGTGACACCATAAGATGAAACAACATTAGAATAATTGGGATTCCAGAAGAAGAAGAAAGAGAGAGGGGAGCAGAAGGTATACTGGAGAGAATTATTGGGGAGAATTTCCCCAATATGGCAAAGGGAATGAGCATCAAAATTCAGGAGGTTCAGAGAACACCCCTAAAAATCAATAAGAATAGGCCCACACCCCGTCACCTTATAGTAAAATTTACAAGTCTTAGTGACAAAGAGAAAATCCTGAAAGCAGCCCGGGAAAAGAAGTCTGTAACATACAATGGTAAAAATATTAGATTGGCAGCTGACTTATCCACAGAGACCTGGCAGGCCAGAAAGAGCTGGCATGATATTTTCAGAGCAATAAACGAGAAAAACATGCAGCCAAGAATACTATATCCAGCTAGGCTATCATTGAAAATAGAAGGCGAGATTAAAAGCTTCCAGGACAAACAAAAACTGAAAGAATTTGCAAACACCAAACCAGCTCTACAGGAAATATTGAAAGGGGTCCTCTAAGCAAAGAGAGAGACTACAAGTGGTAGATCAGTAGGGAACAGAGAAAATATACAGTAACAGTCACCTTACAGGCAATACAATGGCACTAAATTCATATCTCTCAATAGTTACCCTGAATGTTAATGGGCTAAATGCCCCAATCAAAAGACACAGGGTATCAGAATGGATAAAAAAATAAAACCCATCTATATGTTGCCTCCAAGAAACTCATTTTAAGCCCGAAGACACCTCCAGATTTAAAGTGAGGGGGTGGAAAAGAATTTACCATGCTAATAGACATCAGAAGAAAGCAGGAGTGGCAATCCTTATATCAGATCAATTAGATTTTAAGCCAAAGACTATAATAAGAGATGAGGAAGGACACTATGTCATACTCAAAGGGTCTGTCCAACAAGAAGATCTAACAATTTTAAATATCTATGCCCCCAACGTGGGAGCAGCCAACTATATAAACCAATTAATAACAAAATCAAAGAAACACATCAACAATAATACAATCATAGTAGGGACTTAAACACTCCCCTCACTGAAATGGACAGATCATCCAAGCAAAAGATCAACAAGGAAATAAAAGCCTTAAATAACACACTGGACCAGATGGACATCACAGATATATTCAGAACATTTCATCCCAAAGCAACAGAATACACATTCTTCTCTAGTGCACATGGAACATTCTCCAGAATAGATCACATCCTCGGTCCTAAATCAGGACTCAACCGGTATCAAAAGATTGGGATCATTCCCTGCATATTTTCAGACCACAATGCTCTGAAGCTAGAACTCAACCACAAGAGGAAGTTTGGAAAGAACCCAAATACATAGAGACTAAACAGCGTCCTTCTAAAGAATGAATGGGTCAGGGCGCCTGGGTGGCTCAGTGGGTTAAGCCGCTGCCTTAGGCTCAGGTCATGATCTCAGGGTCCTGGGATCGAGGCCCGCATCGGGCTCTCTGCTCAGCAGGGAGTCTGCTTCCCTCTCTCTCTCTCTGCCTGCCTCTCCATCTACTTGTGATTTCTCTCTGTCAAATAAATAAATAAAATCTTAAAAAAAAAAAAAAAGAATGAATGGGTCAACCGGGAAATTAAAGAAGAATTGAAAAAAATCATGGAAACAAATGATAATGAAAGTACAACGATTCAAAATCTGTGGGACACAACAAAGGCAGTCCTGAGAGGAAAATATATAGCGGTACAAGCCTTCCTCTAGAAACAAGAAAGGTCTCAGGTACACAACCTAACCCTACACCTAAAGGAGCTGGAGAAAGAACAAGAAAGAAACCCTAAGCCCAGCAGGAGAAGAGAAATCATAAAGATCAGAGCAGAAATCAATGAAATAGAAACCAAAAAGACAATAGAGCAAATCAACGAAACTAGGAGCTGGTTCTTTGAAAGAATTAATAAAATTGATAAACCCCTGGCCAGACTTATCAAAAAGAAAATAGAAAGGACCCAAATAAAATCATGAATGAAAGAGGAGAGATCACAACTAACACCAAAGAAATACAAACTATTATAAGAACATACTATGAGCAACTCTACGCCAACAAATTTGACAATCTGGAAGAAATGGATGCATTCCTAGAAAAATATAAACTACCACAACTGAACCAGGAAGAAATAGAAAGCCTGAACAGGCCCATAACCAGTAAGGAGATTGAAACAGTCATTAAAAATCTCCAAACAAACAAAAGCCGAGGGCCAGACGGCTTCCCGGGGGAATTCTACCAAACATTTAAAGAAGAACTAATTCCTATTCTCCTGAAACTGTTCCAAAAAATAGAAATGGAAAGAAAACTTCCAAACTCATTTTATGAGGCCAGCATCACCTTGATCCCAAAACCAGACAAGGAGCCCATCAAAAAAGAGAGCTATAGACCAATATCCTTGATGAACACAGATGCGAAAATTCTCACCAAAATACTAGCCAATAGGATTCAACAGTACATTAAAAGGATTATTCACCACGAGCAAGTGGGATTTATTCCAGGGCTGCAAGGTTTGTTCAACATCCGCAAATCAGTCAATGTGATACAACACACCAATAAAAGAAAGAACAAGAACCATATGATACTCTCAATAGATGCTGAAAAAGCATTTGACAAAGTACAACATCCCTTCCTGATCAAAAATCTTCAAAGTGTAGGGATAGAGGGCACATACCTCAATATCATCAAAGCCATCTATGAAAAACCCACTGCAAATATCATTCTCAATGGAGAAAAACTGAAAACTTTTCTGCTAAGGTCAGGAACACGGCAGGGATGTCCATTTTCATCACTGCTATTCAACATAGTACTAGAAGTCCTAGCCTCAGCAATCAGACAACAAAAGGAAACTAAAGGCATCCAAATCGGCAAAGAAGAAGTCAAATTATCACTCTTCACAGATGATATGATACTATATGTGGAAAATCCAAAAGACTCCACTCCAAAACTGCTAGAACTTGTACAGGAATTCAGTAAAGTGTCAGGATATAAAATCAATGCAGAGAAATCAGGTGCATTTCTCTACACCAACAACAAGACAGAAGAAAGAGAAACTATGGAGTCAATCCCATTTACAATTGCACCCAAAACCATAAGATACCTAGGAATAAACCTAACCAAAGAGGCACAGAATCTATACTCAGAAAACTATAAAGTACTCATGATAGAAATTGAGGAAGACACAAAGAAATGGAAAAATGTTCCATGCTCCTGGATTGGAAGAATAAATATTGTGAAAATGTCTCTGCTACCTAAAGCAATCTACACATTTAATGCTATTCCTATCAAAGTACCATCCATCTTTTTCAAAGAAATAGAACAAATAATTCTAAAATTTATATGGAACCAGAAAAGACCTCGAATAGCCAAAGGGATATTGAAAAAGAAAGCCAAAGTTGGTTGCATCACAATTCCGGACTTCAAGCTCTATTACAAAGCTGTCATCATCAAAACAGCATGGTACTGGCACAAAAACAGACACATAGATCAATGGAACAGAATAGAGAGCCCAGAAATAGACCCTCAACTCTATGGTCAACTCATCTTCGACAAAGCAGGAAAGAATGTCCAATGGAAAAAAGACAGCCTCTTCAATAAATGGTGTTGGGAAAATTGGACAGCCACATGCAGAAAAATGAAATTGGACCATTTCCTTACACCACACACAAAAATAGACTCAAAATGGATGAAGGACCTCAATGTGAGAAAGGAATCCATCAAAATCCTTGAGGAGAACACAGACAGCAACCTCTTCGACCTCAGCCCCAGCAACATCTTCCTAGGAACATCGCCAAAGGCAAGGGAAGCAAGGGCAAAAATGAACTCTTGGGATTTCATCAAGATCAAAAGCTTTTGCACAGCAAAGGAAACAGTTAACAAAATCAAAAGACAACTGACGGAATGGGAGAAGATATTTGAAAACGACATATCAGATAAAGGACTAGTGTCCAGAATCTATAAAGAACTTAGCGAACTCAACACCCAAAGAACAAATAATCCAATCATGAAATGGGCAGAGGACATGGACAGACATTTCTGCAAAGAAGACATCCAGATGGCCAACAGACACATGAAAAAGTGCTCCATATCACTCGGCATCAGGGAAATACAAATCAAAACCACGATGAGGTATCACCTCACACCAGTCAGAATGGCTAAAATCAACAAGTCAGGAAATGACAGATGCTGGTGAGGATGCGGAGAAAGGGGAACCCTCCTACACTGTTGGTGGGAATGCAAGCTGGAGCAGCCACTCTGGAAAACAGCATGGAGGTTCCTCAAAATGTTGAAAATAGAACTACCCTATGACCCAGCAATTGCACTACTGGGTATTTACCCTAAAGATACAAACGTAGTGATCCAAAGGGGCACATGCACCCAAATGTTTATAGCAGCAATGTCCACAATAGCCAAACTATGGAAAGAACCTAGATATCCATCAACAGATGAATGGGTAAAGAAGATGTAGTATATATACACAATGGAATACTATGCAGCCATCAAAAGAAATGAAATATTGCCATTTGCGACGACATGGATGGAACTAGAGCGTATCATGCTTAGCGAAATAAGTCAAGCAGAGAAAGACAACTATCATATGATCTCCCTGATATGAGGAAGTGGTGATGCAACATGGGGGCTTAAGTGGGTAGGAGAAGAATCAATGAAACAAGATGGGATTGGGAGGGAGACAAACCATAAGTGACTCTTAATCTTACAAAACAAAATGAGGTTTGCTGGGGGGAGGGGGGGTGGGAGAAGAAGGGGGGTGGGGTTATGGACATTGGGGAGGGTATGTGCTTTGGTGAGTGCTGTGAAGTGTGTAAACCTGGTGATTCACAGACCTGTACCCCTGGGGATAAAAATACATGTTTATTGATGGGGGAAAAAAAAACTAATTAAACCATTATTTTTTGTGAAGGTAAAAAAAAAAATGGTGCTGGGGAAATTGGACAGCTATGTATAGAAGAACAAACTTGAACATTCTCTTATACCATATGCAAAGATAAGCTCGAAATAGATGGTAGATCTCAATGTGAGACAGGGATCTATCATCATTCTACAGGAGAACATAGGCAGTAATCTCTTTGACATTGACCACAGCAACTTCTTTCAAGACATGTCTTCAAAGGCAAAGGAAACAAAAACAAAAATAAACTTTTGGGACTTCATCAAGATCAAAAACTTCTGCACAGCAAAGGAAACAGTCAACAAAAACAAAGAGGAAACCCACGGAATGGGAGAAAATATTTGCAAATAACAGTACAGACAAAGGGCTGATATCCAAGATCTAGAAAGAACTCCTCAAACTCAACTCACACAAAACAGATAATCACATCAAAAGATCAGCAGAAGACACGGACAGACACTTCTCCAAAGAAGAAGACATACAAATGGCTAACAGAAAAAATGTTCATCACCTTTACCAATCAGGAGATTCAAACCAAAACCACATTGAGATACCACCTTACATCAGTAAGAATGGCCAAAATTAACAAGATAGTGAACAACATGTGTAGGAGAGGATGTGGAGAAAGGGGAACTCTCTTCCACTGTTGATGGGAATGCAAGTTGGTGCAGCCACTTTGGGAAACAGTGTGGAGATTAAAAACAGGTCTACCCTATGACCCTGCAATTACACTACTGTATATTTATCCCAGAGATACAGATGTAGTGAAAAGAAGGGCCATCTGTACCCCAATGTTCATAGCAGCAATGGCCACGGACGCCTAACTGTGGA
Source organism: Mustela putorius furo (assembly GCF_011764305.1). Classification (NCBI taxonomy): domain Eukaryota; kingdom Metazoa; phylum Chordata; class Mammalia; order Carnivora; family Mustelidae; genus Mustela; species Mustela putorius. Next base: position 83,155 of record NW_025421363.1, read on the forward strand.
AAGAACCAAGATGCCCTTCAACAGATGAACTGATAGGGTAGATATGGTCCATATATACAATGGAGTATTATGCCACCATCAGAAAGGATAAATACCCAACTTCTGTATCAACATGGATGGGACTGGAAGAGATTATGCTGAGTGAACTAAGTGAAGCAGAGAGAGTCAATTATCATATGGTTTCACTTACTTGTGGAGCATAAGGAATAACATGGAGGACATTGGGAGATGGAAAGAAGAAGTGAGTTTGGGAAACAGGAGGGGGACATAAACCTGGAGAGAATGTGAACTCTAAGAAACAAACTGAGGGCTTGGAGGGGAGGGGGGCTGGGGTTTGGGTGAGCCTGCTGATGGTTATTAATGAGGGCACATATTGCATGGAGCACTGGGTGTTGTGCATGAACATGAAGTTTTGAACACTGAAAATAATTAAATTAAGCTAAAAAATAGGAAAAAAAATTAAAAAAAGAAGAAGAATAAACATTGTTAAAAAGTCTATAATGCCTAGAGCAATCAATCCATTTAATGCCATGGCATTCAAAATTCCACCAGTATCTTTCAAAGAGCTGGAACAAACACACGCCAAAAATTTGTGTGGAATCAGAAGCGACCCTGTATTGCTAAGAATTGCTGAAAAGAAAAAAAAAAAAAAAAAAAAAAAACTAGGAGCACCATGTTGCCTGATTTCAAGGGTTACTATGAAACTGTGATCACCAAGACAGCATGGGACGGGCATAAAAACAGACCCATAGGCCAGTGGAACACAGTAGAGACCTCAGATATGGACCATCAACTCTATGGCCAAATAATCTTCAAGAAAGCAGGAAAAAAATATATACAGGGGAAAAAAGACAGGCTCTTCAATAACTGTTGCAGGGAAAACTGGGCAGCTCTATATAGAAGAATGAAACTCGACCATCCTCTTACACCATACACAAAGATAAACTCATAATGGATAAAAGACCTCAAAGTGAGACAGGAATCCATCAGAATCCTAGTGGAGAACATAGGCAGTAATCTCTTCAATATCAGCCACAGTGACTTCTTTCAAGATATGTCTCCAAAGGCAAAGGAAACAAAAGCCAAAATAAACTTTGGGGACTTCAACAAATTCAAAACTTTCTGTGCTGCATAGGAAACAGTCAAGAAAGCAAAGAGGCAACCCACAGAATGTGATAAGATATTTGCAAATGACAGGACAGACAAAAGGTTGATATCCAGGATCTAGGAAGAACTCCTCAAACTCAACATGCACAAAACAGATAATCATATCAAAAAATGGGCAGAAGATATGAACAGACACTTCTCCAAAGAAGACATACAAATGGCTATTAGACACCTGAAGAAATGTTCATCATCCCTAGGCATCAGGGAGATTCAAATGAAAACCACATTAAGATGTTACCTTACACCAGATAGAATGGACTAAAATAGCCAGACAGGAAACAACATGTGTGGGAAAGGATGTGGAGAAAGGGGAATCCTCTTACACTTTGGGTGAGAATGCAAGTTGGTGCAGCCTCTTTGGAGAACAGTGTGGAGATTCCTCAAGAAATTAAAAATAGAACTTTCCTATAACCCTGCAATTACACTCCTAGGTATTTACCCCACACATACAGATGGAGTGAAAAGAAGGGCCATCTGTAACCCAATGTTTAGAGCAGTAATGACCACAGTTGCCAAACTGTGGAAAGAACCAAGATGCCCTTCAACAGAAGAATGGATAAGGAAGATGCGGTCCATATACACCATGGAGTATTATGCCTCCATTCAGAAAGGATGAATACCCAACTTTGGTAGCAACATGGACGGGACTGGAAGAGATTCTGCTGAGTGAAATAAATCAAGCAGAGAGAGGCAATTATCATATGGTTTCATTTATGTATGGAGCATAACAAATAGCATGGAGGACAAGGGGAGATGGATATGAGAAGGGAGTGGAGGGACATTGGAAGGGGAGGGGAACCATGAGAGACTATAGACTCTGAAAATGAATCTGAGGACTTTGAAACAGTGGGGGTAGAAGGTTGGGGAAACACGTGGTGGGTAATAGAGAGGGCAGGGATTTCATGGAGGACTGGGTGTGGTTCTAAAACAATAAATACGATTACACTGAAAAGAAATTGGGAAAAAAATAAAACAACATATGCCAATAAGCTAAGCACCTAGCTGAAATGGATGCATTCCTAGAAAACTGTAAATCCCAAACTTGAACCCAGAAGAAATGTACAACCTGAATGGACCATTATCCAGTAATGAGATTAAAGCAGTGATCAAAAACCTCCAAAAAGACAAGACCCCACGACCTGAAGGATGCCCTAGCGAATTCTACCAAACTTTAAGAAAAGAACTAACACCTCTTCTCCTGAAGCTCTTTCCAAAATTTGAAGCAGAAGGAAAACGTCCAGACACTTTTTATGAAGCCAGCATTACCCTGATCCACAAACCAGGCAAAGACCTCACCAAAAAGGAGAATTTCAAACCAATATCACTGATGAATATGGATGCTAAGAACTCAATAAGATTCTAGCTCGTAGGAACCTACAGTACATTAAACAGTCATTCCATCAAGACCGAGTAGGATCTATCCCTGGGTTGCAAGGTTGGTTCGACATTCACAAATCAATCAGTGTCATAGCAGAAATTAGGAAGTGAAGACAGAAGAACCACATGGTCCTCTCAATTGGTGAAGAAAAAGCATTGGACAAAATCCAGCATCCGTCCCTGACTAAAACGCTACAAAGTATAGGGATAGAGGGAATATTCGTCAACTTCATAAAATGTTTCTATGAAAAACCTACAGTGAATACCATCCTCAAAGGGTAGGAGCTGACAGCCATCGCTTTCAAATCAGGAACATGACAAGGATGCCCACTCTCACCACTCTTGTTCAACATAGGATGTGAAGTCCTAGCAACAGCAATCAGACAACAAAGAGAAACAAAAGGTATCCAAATTGGCAAACAAGAAGTCAAACTCTCTCTCCTCACAGATGATGTACTTAATATGGAAAACCCAAAAGACTCTGCCCCCAAACTACCAGAAATCAAACAGCAATTCAATAATGTGGCAGGATATAAGATCATCATACAGAAATCAGTGGCTTTCTTCTACATTATCAGTGAAAATACAGAAAGGGAAATTAGAGAATCAATTCCATTGATACAGCACCCAAACCATAAGATACCTGGGAATAAACCTAACCAAAGAGGTAAAGATTTATACTCGAGATACTAGAGAACACTCATGAGAGAAATGCAAGAAAACCAAAAAGACAGAAAACCATTACATTCTCCTGGATCAGAAGAATAAACATTGTTAAAATGTTTATACTGCTTAGAGCAATTGGTCCATTTAATGCCATTGCAATCAAAATTCCACCAGTATCTTTCAAAGAGCTGGAACAAACACACACCAAAAATTATTGTGGAATCAGAAGCGACCCCGTATTGCTAAGAATTGCTGAAAAGAGAAACAAAACAGGGAGCACCACGTGGCCTGATTTCAAGGGTTACTATGAAGCTGTGATCACCAAGACAGCATGGGACTGGCATAAAAACAGAGCCATAGACCAGTGGAACACAGTAGAGAGCTCAGATTGGATCATCAACTCTATGGTCAAATAGTCCTCAAGAAAGCAGGAAAAAATATACAGTGGAAAAAAGGCAGTCTCTTCAATAACTGGTGCAGGGGAAACTGGGCAGATCTATGCAGAAGAATGAAACTTGACAATCCTCTTACACCATACACAAAGATAAACTCATAATGGATAAAGACCTCAACGTGAGGCAGGAATCCATCAGAATCCTAGAGGAGAACATAGGCAGTAATCTCTTCGATATCAGCCACAGCAACTTCTTTCAAGATATGTCTCCAAAGGAAAAAGAAACAAGCCAAAATAAACTTCGGGGACTTCATCAAAACCAGATATTTGCAAATGATAGTACAGATAAAATGTTGCTATCCAGGATCTATAAAGAACTCCTCAATCTCAACACACACAAAGCAGACAATCATATAAAAACATGGGCAGAATATAGGAACAGACATTTCTCCAATGAAGACATACAAATGGCTATCAGACATATGAAAAAAGGTTCATCATCACTAGCCCTCATGGAGACTCAAATTCAAACACATTGAGATAGCACCTGACACCAGTTAGAACGGCCCAAATCAGCAAGATAGGAATCAACATGTGTTGGAGAGGATGTGGAGAAAGGGGAACCCATCTCTCAACTCTGCTCCAGGAACGCTCCTCTGCACTGGTGCCCCCAGGTGGTCGCATCATCTCTCCCATTTTCCAGATGTCCGCGACATGTCCCGAGCAAGAAAGGGCCCGTGGCCACGGGGAGCAGGGCGTTCCGCAGGGCTGCCCAACCCCGGCCAATTCTCAGGAGCATTCTGTCCAAACCGATCCCAGTTTGGGAAGAACGCTCCTGAGAACTAGACGGACAACACCCAGCGAACTCGCTTCTGGTGCCGCACGTCTGCATGACCGTCTCCTGGGCATGGCCCGGCATCATGAGCGATCATGTCCGAACCCCACCAGAATGTTCAAGTGCTAATAAAAAGCTGTCAGGCCCCGGCTATTCCAAGGCCTCCTGCTCCTCGGCTTCTGGTGGTCCCTTCCCTGGCACTGTCCCATGGAGCCAAGCCTGCCCTGAGTCCCGGGCACGAATCCTCACCTTCTTCCTCAAAACAAGACCTTCTTTTTCCCCAACTTCCTCCCTCAAGGGGCCTGTCCCTCAAGGCCTCCAACTGGCGAACCCTGAGTCCCGCGGCCACTCCTCACCATCCCACCCTTGCAACCCTCGGAGCAAGAGAAACCTGCGTGCCCCCACTGAGGTCATCCCCATCTTCCCCCAAAAAAGTCGGAGGTGCATGTCCGGCCACCACCCGTCCCTCAACTCCGCTCTGGGAACGCTCCCCTGCGCCGGGGCCCCGGGTGGGCCGCCCCGTTTAGGTGCGTTAACCGGGTGGCTGCTCCATGCCCCAGGCAAGAAAGGGCCGTGGGCCACGCGGAGCAGGGCGGTCCGCAGGGCTGCCCAACGCCGGCCAAGTCTCACGAGCGTTCTGCCCAAACCGGGAGAATTGGCCGGAAAACGCTTCCGGCGCCGCCCGTCTGCAGGGCCGCCCCCCCACCCCCTCCGCCCCCGGGCCCTGCATCGACAGCGCTCGCGCACTTACCCCTCCAGGAAGCCCTCCGTGAGGCAGGCTGCGGAGAGGCCGACACCTCCTGCTCCTCGGCCTGGCCTGCGTGGGTCCCTTCCCTGCTGCTGTCCCATGGGGCCGGGCCCGCCCCGAGGCCGGGCTGGAAACCTCGCCTGCTTCCCCAGCCTTCCGCTTTGGGGTCCTGTCCCTCTGGGCCTCTATCTGGGGAATCCTCACTCAGGTGGCCACGCCTGCCCCTCCCACCCCGGCGCCCACGGTGCCTTTCACTGCTTCGGAGATGCCTCGGAGCCAGAGAAACCTGCGTGCCCCCATGGAGGTCAGCCCCATCCTTGGGATGAATAGACAGAGTCCCTCAGCTCTGCTCCAGGAACGCTCCCCTGCCCCTGCGTATTGGCCCTTTTTTCTTTTGGACGCCAACTGCCCCGATTGTTAAGCAACCTTGGCCACTGGGGTCACGGCAGTCCTCAGGGCCTTTCAATTCTGGCCAATTCCCACGAGCGTCCTCTCCATGTTGATCCCGAGTTCGAGCAGAACCAGCCTGGTCTCTCTTGTAAACCACCACCTCTACCCTGCCCACAAACCCAGATTCTGCCGCACTGCAGGATCCATTTCCTGAAGTCAACCCCGAAAATGGTGCCCTCTCGGCACTGGCAGATCAGTGTAGCCATTCCCCATGTCCACGACCCGAACCTAAGTCGTGTTTTCAAGCCTCCTTCGACAGGGACCTCTCTCGCAAACTCTCTAGCTGGGAAACCTGAAGTCACACTGTAGGAGGCCGCCAGCCACCTAGCAGGTCACCAGTCTGTTTGGAGATGCACGGGGCCCTCAGAGCCAGTGAAAAATGCCGTGTCCCCATGAGTCCTCACCCTCGTTCTGCTGCCCCCGGAGCATGATGCGCCACCTGACCACCATCCTCATCTCGGCTCCTCGCGGATCCAACCCTCAGATCAGCAGTTCGGATATGCCACATCCCTACCTCAGCTCTCTTCAGGGACCGCTGTCAGCTCGAGGCAGACCTGGAATTCCCCTGCCTGCCAAAAACTCTGGGTTCCCCTCTCCTTCTTCTCAATGGACATCGGCCCAAGGCCTCCTTCACAAAGGGGAAGGCTACCTCCTGCCTGCTTCACGCCTGCTTTCCTCTTCTGCCCTATTTCTCTCCACTTACCTTTGTACCTGGGCGAACTGCAAGGAACATGTCCATGGAACATGGACACGCTCTGACATCTGGAACTTCCTGGCAGCTTTCTGAGGGCGCCTTATGCAAACAGAATCTAGTGGATCGTAGCACAGTATGTTTGCTAATGATCATCAAGACAACAAGAGAGTGAAAATCACTCCATTTTTACCTCCGTCCTCATGAAGTAGAACAAGGTCTTCCTCTTTCCCTCCTTCACTTCCATTCCAATTCCTTTCCATGCAGTGTTCGTTCCGACGCTTCAGGGGTAGGAGTTCAGGATTCCTCGCCTGCACAAAACACCCAGAGCTCATCACAATGACTGCCCTCCCTAAGAGCCATCACCCAATGAATCCTTCCCCTCCACACCCCTGCTCTCTCGCTACCTTCGGTTGGTGCTCTATGTTGGAGTCTTTCCTCACTTACTTCTCGTTCTCCCCCCACTATGTTCATCTTTTCTTTCTGAAATTCCATAGATGGCAAATGATAGGCTATTGGTCATTTCTTATGATATGGCTTAGCTAAATCCATTCTAGATCCATCCACATCCTCGCAAATGGTAAGATTACATTCTTTCTGAACCTGGCTCCTATTCCAGTTAGGATATGTTGGAGATTAGATGTCTACAATCATATATATATATATATATATATATATATATATATATATATATCGCTCATCAGCAAATGGACATTGGGACGCCCTCCATCGTTTCGCTATGGTTGATAATGCTGGTGTCCATATCACGGTGCTTGTACCCCATTGGTTGTGCATTTTTGTGCCCTTGAGGGAAATTCTTAGGAGGGCAACTGCTGTTTTCTAGGGTTGTTCTGTTTTTAGCATTCAGAAGAACCACCGTGCTCTTTTCCAGAGGGGCTTCAAGAACCCACATGCCCACCGACAGTGCAGGAGCGTTCCTCCTGATGCAGAACCTTCCCTGCTAGCAATTTTCTAAGGAGGAAACAGAAAACCTGGGGGATAACGTGACTCGGACAGCGTCCGGCAAGCAGCCCCAGAAAATCACCCCAGGGTTCCTGACGCCATGCCCGGGGAAGCCATCAGAACGCCTCTATCCAGGGGAATTCCCAAAGACCCCCCTTCTGACTTCACCACCCATGTTACTACAAAGAAAGGATGCCATGGCCAACTCTCTAGAGGGTCCACTGAGTGAAAGTAGAAAGTCAAGCTGCCCTTTTCAATCCTCCAAGGCTCCTTGGGATCCTTTTGAATGTTCCCTCTGCCCTCATCGGAACTCTTTGGATAAAAAAGACGAATCCAGGGGTTGGGGTGGCTCAGTGGGTTGGGCCTCTGCTTTCGGGTCTGGTCATGATCCCAGGGTCCTGGGATCGAGTCCCGCATCGGGCTCTCTGCTCGGCAGGGAGCCTGCTTCCTCCTCCTCTCTCTCTGCCTGCCCCTCTGCCTACTTGTGATCTCTCTGTCCAATAAATAAAAATCTTAAAAAAAAAAAAAAAAGACAAATCCATTAGGATCCATCCCGTTGGACAAAGGAGAAGCCAAGTCTCTATCTGACCACAAACAGCCACCTCCCTCTAGATGCCGGCCATTCCACCACGGCCTAGGACCCATGGAATCAACTGTGTTCGAGGAAGGAATGCATTCTAGGTCCCAAACACACACCGAGTCCATCTCATCTTCCTTTTTGAATCCAAGGGATTGCCTAGAAAAGAGATGTTCCAAATATGTCTGAGAGCCAGAAAGAAGCAGAGAAAATGTGATCCCCTGCCAGGTGCTCCCTGCAAGGAAACTCAGGAACCCTAGCACCCATGCTCCATGGCTGACAGCTGCATTCATGGGACTTTTTGGCTCCACTGGAGATGAGAGAAAACCCAGCATGTTTGGGGTGAAAGAGAACTTTGACCTCCCATGTTGGCATGGATGTGCCACTGTGCCCCACTGGCCTGCTGTTTTCTCTGAATGCCGATGTCCTGGGACAAGCTGCAGGACGGATTCAGACTCTGATTTCCAGACTTTAGGTCTCGTGGAGCCCGAGCGAAGAAGGGTCGTCAGGTGCGGATATGGAGGCGCCTCCCACCTAAAGCCTACACACCTGCTCCGATTCCTGGGAGAAGGAGAGACACATGCTTGTTTCTTAAGTGGTCATCCACTTCCTTCTCAAGCTGGCCAGTGCCCTTGTCCTTTTTGGAGAAGCAAAGAGACTTTTCCAAACAGACACTCAACCCCTAGGTTGCAAAGGCATCATGGGTTGAATTGGGTGCCCCGGTCTCCAGTCCCCACCGGTGGTGGCAAGCAGCATTGCACCCTACCATGCTCTCTTGCTCCACAGCTCAGCTCGCCCTCCAGTGGCGTGAATCGGTACTGCCGATCCTTCTACAGACTCCATGCAGCTGCGAAAACCCTCCACAGGTCTAAAGCCACACGGACACTGTCCCTCCAGATTGGGACCTCTGAGCCACACCCCAGTTTGTCCCTGCTACTCAAGAGCAAACCGTGCAGAACCCTAGGAATTGAACAACCATATGCCTCCCTGAGGACACCCCAACCTCAACGCCCCACCCCCCAGTCACAAACTCACAGCCTGATGTGTTCTCTGACCACTGTGCTCAACTCAGTCCCCAGGGTTCTTGCCTCAGCACCAGCAGATCAGGCCTGGAGATCCCTAAGCCCTAACCCTCACCCTAGTTTGGGCTTTCAGTCTTCCATTCTTAGGGACATGGCTCCCAAGCTCCCCAGATACAGGACTCTGTATCATGGCTCCCAAGCTCCCCAGATACAGACTCTTGAGTGACACTCCAGAACTTCGCCAGCCACGGGGTAGGAAACCATGCTGTTTGGACCTGCGCTGAACCCACATAGGGGGAGAAACCTACATGTCCCCTAAAGCCAACTCCATCATCAGTGGCCCCCGGCCATTGAGCCATATTCCCCTGCACCGCTGGATGCATGCCTTCATTTCAGCCCTGGGGGGCCCACCTCTGCTCCAGCAGATTGGACCTGCTGTGCCCCTAGGACCTAACCCTAATCCTATGTGGGGTGTAGACTTCTTTTTTTTTTTTTTAAGATTTTATTTATTTATTTGACAGTCAGAGATCACAAGTAGGCAGAGAGGCAGGCAGAGGGAGAGAGAGAGAGAGAGAGAGAGAGAGGGAAGCAGGCTTCCTGCGGAGCAGAGAGCCCGATGCGGGGTTCGATCCCAGGACCCCGAGATCATGACCCGAGCCGAAGGCAGCAGCCCAAACCACTGAGCCATGCCCAGAGGGCAGGCTCCCAAGCCCACCAGACTGGGGATGCCTGAGACTCACACAGTCCCTTAGCTGGCCACCTAGGGTGAAATGGTGCCATTTGGAACTGCATAGAAACCTCAGAATGGGAGAAACTTGCATACTCCAAGAGAGCAAGCAACCCCAGCATCTATGCCCCCGCAGACCCAAACCCCCAAGACTCTGAACTGATGCCTGTCCTCAACTAGTCCATCAGTCCATCAGTAAGTCCTCCTCTGTACCGGCAGATAGGGCCTGTCATGCCCCTTGACACTAAGCCTAACGCTAGTTTCCGTTTTCAGGCTTCCATTCTGAGGGGCCTGGCTCCCACACCACCCAAGTTAAGGACCCCTGGAAGACACTCCAGGATTCTGTCAGCCACCCAGTAGGAAACTGTGCAGTTCAGAGCTGTGTAAAACCCTCAAAGAGGGATTAACATGAAGGCCCCACTTGAGGCCACCCCCCACCTTTGGCGCCCCACCAGGCCACAAACACGGAGGATGATGCCCAGCTGGAACCCCTCCCTCAAATCTGCCCCAGGAAAGCTCCCCTGAGTGTCCGCCCTCAGGTGAGCTGCGTTGGCCCAGCCCGTGTTCCTGGATGGCCGCTACAGGCACCTAGCGAGAAAGCACTCTAGACCATGGGTGCCAGTGCGGCCCGAATCATGGCCCAACACCGCACAGTTCTCACGAGATTTCTGCCCAATGATTTGGGCAGAAAGGTCGTGAGAACTGGCTGGTGAACCCTCAGTGAACTCGCCTTCTGATTGTGTACAGGGCCACTGCCTGGGCCTGGCCCCAGGGCGACGAGTGGTCATGGCCTGAACCCTGTGAGAAAGCCCTCTATGGGCCAGGCGCATGGGACACCTACACCACCCACTATTCAGCCCCCTTGGGTGACGCCCCTGGGACTGGACGATCAGGCCTGCCATGTCCTGGGCCCTGGCCAAATCCTTGGTTGGGAATCAGGCGTCCGTCCTCAGGGGATTTTCCCTCCAGTCCTCCAGATTTGGGACCCCACAGCCACACCCCATGACCACCTGCCACCCAGGAGGAAACCGTGCCCCTTGGAGCTGTGCGAAACACTCAGAGTGGGAGAAACCTGCATGCCACCCCTGAGGCCATCCCCCACCTTCAGCAACCACCAGGCCACAAACGGAGGCTGATGCCTAGCCACACCCCTCCCTCTACTCTGTCCCTGGAACACTCCCCTGTGTGTCAGCCCTCGGAGGAGCTGCGTGGGCCTGGACCGTGTTCCTGGATGGCCACAACACACACTGAGCAATAAAGTGCTCTAGACTGCAGGCGCCAGCGCTGCCCAAAATGCCACCCAACACCAGCCAATTCTCACTTGCCTTCTGCCCAAATTGATATCAGGCCTGTAAAGGCCCCAAATGCCCCAAGTTGATATTTATTTGGGCAGAAGGCCCATGAGAATTGGTTAGAAAAATCCCTGGCAAAGTCGCTTCCTGAGGCGCATGTCTGCAGGGCCTCCACCTGGGCCTGGCCCAGGGAACTGAGTGGTTGTGGCCCAAACCCTGCAAGAAAGCCCTCTTCAAGTCAGGTGCAGGCGAGACCAGCATATCCTGCTACTTAGTCCCCTGAGGTGCCTGCCCTGGCACTGGCCGATCAAGCCTGACATGCCTCTAGGCCCTGGCCCTAACCCTTGGTTTTCAGTTTTCAGTTTTCCTTCCCCAGGGTCCTGTCCCTCAAGCACTCAAATTCGGGAACCCTGAAACACATACCATGAGTCTGCCTGCCACCCAGGAGGTAACCATGCCATTCAGAGCTGCAGATAACTCTCAGAGTGGGAGAAACCTGCTTGCCCCCCAAGGCCACCCCAGTATCTGTGCCACCCCTGAACACAAACCCAGACTTCGATGAGCCTCCTGATGCCCGCCCTCCATTCAGCCCACCGGAGAGCCTGCCTCTGCCCAGCAGATTGGGCCTGCCATGCTCCTAGACCCTAACCCTAATCTAGTTTGGGTTTCCTGGCTTCCCTACCAAGGGTCTTGGCTCCCAAGCCCCCCATATTAAGGACTCCTGAACAACACTCAAGGACTCTGCCAGCTACGTGGTAGAAAATCATGCCATTTGGAATTGCACCGAACCTTCAGAGGTGGAGAAACCTGTATGCGCCCCTAAAGCCACCCCCCACCATCGGCAGCCCACCTGGCCATAAAACAGGATTCCACCATGTTGCCGGATGCATGCTCTCAGCTCAGCCCTGAGGAGAGCTCACCTCAATGCCAGCAGATCGGTCGTGCCATGCCCCGGGCGCTAACCCTGTTTTGGGTATTCAAGTGTCCATTCTGAGGGACCAGGCCACCAAGCCCCCCGGATTAAGGACACCTGAGCTGCACCACAAGGCTCTACCGGCCAAGAGGTAGGAAACCATGCATTTGGAGCTGCACTGAACCCTCAGAGGGGGAAAAACCTGCATGCCCCTCTAAAGCCACTCCCATCAGCAGCAGCCACCTGTCTAAAAATCGGATTCTGCCACGTGCTGGATGCATACCTTCAACTCAGCCCTGACGGGACCTGCCTTATCGCCAAGCTATTGGGTTTGCTATGCCCCTAGGCACTAACATTAACCCTAGTGGGGTACACAAGCTTCCATACCCAGAGGGCTGGCTTCCAATCCCACCAATTTGGAGATGCCTGAGACTCACGCTAGCACTCTGTTGGCTGTCTAGGATACAATGGTGCCATTTGGAGCTGCACAGAAACCTCAGAGCAGGAGAAACCGGCATGCCCCCCGAGGCCACCCTCAGCATCTGCGCTCCCCAGGACCCAAACCCAGACTCTGATGTGCCACCTGCCTCACACCCTCAACTCAGCCCAATGGGGAGCCCAACTCAGCACCGGCAGATCGGGCCTGCCATTCCCCTAGGCCTTAACCCTAACCCTAGTTTGGGTTTTCAGGCTTCCTTTCCGAGAGGCCTGGCCCCCAAGCTCCCCCGATTAAGGACCCCTGAGTGTCACCCCAGGAATCCATGCACCACTCGGAAGGAGACCTTGCATTTTGGAGCTGTGCCAAACCCTAGGAGGGGGAGAAACTTATGCCCCCCCAAAGCAACCCCCACCATTGGCAACCCCCTTGGCATGAAGCCAAATTCTGCAGTGGCACTGGACGCATAACCTCAACTCAACCCTGAGGGGAGTCCACGTTAGTGTCCCCAGATCAGGCCTGTAATGCACTTGGGCCCTAACCCTAACCCTAGCTGGGGTGTACTGGCTTCCATTCCGAGGGGCCTGGGTCCCAAGGCCCCCGGATCAAGGACTCCTGAGCCATACTGCACGACTCCACCTGGCATCCAGGAGGAAACTGTGATTGTGAGCTGCCGGGAACACTCAGAGTGGGAGAAACCTGCATACCCACCTCAGGCCACCTTCACCTTTGGCGCCCCCTTCTGCCAAAAAAGGCCAGAGCCTGAGGCTCAGGTTCACACCCTAACTCCACTCTTCCCTAGGAAAGCTCACCTCTGTGGGAGCTGTATGGGCCTAGCTCACAGACTTGCAGGGCCCCAACACGCACCTAGCAAGAAAGTGGTCTGAGTATGGGCCAGTGCATGTCCTGAATCGCTACCCATTGCTGGCCAAATCTCACGGGCTTTCTGCCCAATTCGACATCAATTTGGGCAGAAAGCTCATGAGATATGGCCGGAAAACCCGGCAATCTTACTTCCAGCTACAGGGGTCTTCAGGTGAGAACCCGGGCCTGGTCCAAGGTCCTGCATAATGTTGCCAGAAATCTATGGAAAGCACTCTAAAGGGCAGGTGCAAGTGTGACCACAGTAGTCTCCAAATTCTGGCCAAACCCGCCCTCTACTCAGATCCCCAGGAATCCCAACTCAAAACCTGCAGGTGGGGCCTGCCATGCCCCTAGGCCCGAACCCTAACCCCGGGCTGGGTTCTCGGGCTTCTGTCTCCAGAGGCTTGCCCTTAAGCCCTCCAGATTGGGTACCCCTGAACCATACTGCAGGACTCTGCCTGCTGCCCAGGAGGAAACCTTGCTGTCCTGGAGCTGCGGGAAACACTCAGAGTGAGAGAGAAACTTGCATGCCCGCCTCAGGCCATCCTCGCCTTCAGTGCCCCCTTCTGCCAAAAAAAAAAAAGCCAGAGCCTGAGGCTCAGGCTCACACACTACACCTCAACTCTGCCCCTGGGGAGCTCACCTCTGCGGGGGGCCTCGGGTAGCTGCGTGGGCCCAACTTGCGATCTCACAGGGCCCCAACACGCACCTATCAAGAAAGCACTCTCAGCACGGGGCTGAAACACGGCCCGATTTGCCGACCAACACCAGCCAATTCCCACAAGCTTTCTGCCCAAAAAGATGTTGATTTGGACAGAAAGCTCATGGGAATTGGCCAGAAAACCTGGCGAACTTGTTCCAGCCGTGGGGGCCTTCAGGAGAGACACCTGGCCCTGACCCGGGGTCCCGAGTGGTGTCACCCAAAGCCTACGGGAAAGCACCCTAAAGGGCGGGTGCACATGCTGCCTGGGACACCTTTAAATGTCAGTCAAACATGCCATCTACTCAGCCTCCTAGGGACCCCCCTCAGCAGGCAGATGGGGTCTGCCATGCCCCTAGGCCTGAAACCTAACCCTGGGTTGGGTTCTCAGGCTTCCATCCCCACAGGCCTGGCCCTCAGCCCTCCAGATTGGGGAACCCTGAGCCATACTGCAGATCTCTACCTGCCGCCCAGGAGGAAAACTGTGCCATTGGGAGCTTCAAGAAACACTCAGAGCAGGGGAGACCTGCTTGTCCACCTCAGGCCACCTTCACATTTGGTGCCCCCTTCTGCCAAAAAAGCCAGAGCCTGAGGCTCAGGCTCACAGCCTAACTCAACTCTGTCCCGGAGGAGCTCGCCTCTGTGGGGGACCTCTGGGAGCCATGTGAGCCCAGCTCACAGTCGTGCAGGGCCACAACACGCACCTAGTGAGAAAGCACTCAGCGCAGGGATGGCACGTGGCCCTAATCACCGCCCAACGCCGGCCAATTCTCACCAGATTTCTGTTCAAATCAATGTCTATTTGGGCAGAGAGCTCATGAGAACTGGCCAGAAAACCCTGTGAGCTTGCTTCCAGCTGGGGGGCCTTTGGGGGAGCTGTCTGGGCCTGACCGGGGTCCTGTGTGATGTCGCCAGAAGCCTACAGAAAGGCACTCTAAAGGGTGGGGTGCATGTGCAGCCCAGGTCGCCCCCGAATGCCAGCCGAACACGCCCTTTACTCAGTCCCCCAGGGAGCCCACCCCAGCACCAGCAGGTAGGGCCTCCATTTCTCTAGGCCCAGACCCTAACCCTGGGTTGGAGTCTCTGGCTTCCATCCCCAGAGGCCTGGCCCTCAAGCCCTCCAGACTGGGGAACCCTGAGCCATACCACAGATCGCCTGCTGCCCAGAAGGAAACCGTGCCTTTGGGAACTGCGGGAAACAAAGTGGGAGAAACCTGCATGCCCACTCAGCAAACCTTCCACCAAAAAGAAAAATTTGGAGCCTGAGGCTCACACACACACACCCTAACTCAACTCTGTCCTCTGCCCTCACGGGGGCCTCAGGGAGCTGGAGCCGCATGGGCCTGGCTCACGATCTCTCACGGCCACAACATGCATCTAGCGAGAAAGCGCTCTCAGCACAGGGATGGTGTGTGGCCAAATCTTCTCCCAACCCTAGCCAGTTCTCACGAGCTTTCTGCCCAAACTGATGTCGATTTGGGCAGAAAGCTCATGAGAATTGGCCAGAAAGCCCCGGGGAAGTCACTTCCAGCGGCGGGGGACTTCCGTGGAGGCACCTGGGCCCAGCCCAGGGTCCCGCGTGGTTGCAGCCCGATGCCTGCGAGCAAGCATTCGAAACACTATGTGCAGCCCAGTCCAGATAGACTCGGAATGCGGCCGGCCAAACCCACCCTCTCCTCAGATCCCCAGAGGAGCTCGCTTCAAGGGTGGCAGGTGGGCCCTGCCTTGCCACTAGACCCTCACCCTAACTGAGGTTGAGTTCTCAGGCTTCCATCCCCAGAGATCTGGCCTCCTAGCCCACCAGATTGTGGACCCCTGAGCTACACTCCAGGAGTCCGCCCGCCATCTAGGAGGAAACCGTGCACTTTGGAGCTGCACAGCACCTTCAGAGCCAGAAAATCCTGCATGAACCCTGAGGCCACCACCGCCTTCAGCAGCCCCCCAACCCCCGGCCACAAACCTGCAGCCACATACCCCGTCTGATGCCCGCCCTCCACTCAGTCCCCGGGCGATCCTGCTTCAGTGCAGGCAGATCAAATCTGCCCAGCTCCTAGGCCCAAACCCTGGCTCTAAGTTGAATTTTGGACTTCCATCCCCAGAGGCCTGGCCACCCCAAGCCCTTCAGACTGGGGAGCCCTTAGCCATACCGCAGAAATCTGCCTACCACCAGGGAGGAAACCGTGCCCTTGGGAGCTACATGAAACACTAGAACCAGAGAAACCTGCATGCCCCCTTCAGGCCACCCTCACATTTGGTGCCCCCTTCTGGCAAAAAATACAGGCTGACACTCAGTCTCACCCCCTCCCTCAAATCTGCCCCAGGAAGCTCACTCCATGGGGGTCTCAAGGAGCTGCATGGGCCCAGCTGACAGTGTCCCATGACCCCAACATGCACCTAGCAAGAAAGCACTCCCAGTATGGCACTGGCGCATGGCCAGTATCGCTGCCCAGCGCCGGCCAATTTTCACGAGCTTTCTGCCCAAATCAATGTCGATTTGGCTGAAAGTTTGCAAGAATTGGCAAGAAAACCCTGGCAAACTTGCTTCTAGGCCCGGCCCGGAGTCCCTTGTGGTGTCACCCAAAGCCTGTGATAAAGCCCTCTACATGCTGGTGCACAAGTGCATGGGATCAGCTCTGAACACCAGCCAACACCGCCCGTTACTCAGCATCCCGGGAGATTGATACAGCACTGGTCGGTGGGCATGCCATGCCACTAGGCCCGATCCCAAACCCTGAGTTGGGTTCCCAGGCTTTCTTTGCCAGAGGCCTGACCCTCAAGCCCTCCAGACTGGGGACCCCTGAGCCACACCTCAGGAGTCCGCCTGCCACCCAGGAGGAAAACGTGCCCTTTGGAGCGTCGCAGAACCCTCATAACAGGAGAAACTGTTTTCTCCTGAGACCACCACCTGACCTTCGGCAGGCCCCTTGGCCACAAACCTGGAAGCTGACGCCCTGTCTGATGGTGGCCCTCTCCTCAGCCCTCCGGCGATACCACCTCAGTGCTGACATACTGGACCTGCCATGCCCCTAGGCCCTAACACTAGCTCTGGGTTGGGTTTGGGCTTCTATCCCCAGAGGCCTGGCCACCCCAAGTTCTCCAGATAGGGGACCCTGATCCACACCCAGGACACTGCCTGCCACCCAGGAGGAAACTGTGCCCTTGGGAACTGGGCAAAACCCTCAGAGCTGGAGAAATCTGCACGTCCCCTCTGCTCACCCCTATTTTCGGAGCCCACTTCGGGCCAAAAACCCTAAGCCTGGACATTCACCCTCACCCACCCCCTCAACTATGCCCCTGGGGAGCTAGCCTCTGCAGGAGGCCCAGTGGGAGCCCCATGAGCCTGACTCATTCCCAAATGGCCCAAACACTCACCTAGCAAGAAAGCACTCCCAGCACAGGGCTGGCACACAGCCAGAATCGCTGACCAATGCTGGCCAAGTCTCATGAGCTTTCTGCCCAAAATCAACATGCTCATAAGAATTAGCCAGAAACCCCTGGTGAACGTGCTTCCAGCGCCAGGGCCCTCTGGGGGAGCCTGCTGGGGCTGGCCTGGGGGCCCATGTGGCTGCAACCTGATGCCTATGAGAAAGCCCTCTAAACATCAGGTGAAGGCCCGGCCCAGGTCGCCTCTGAAAGCTGGCCAAGCCCAGCCTGTCCTCAGCCCCCCGTAGAGCCCCTTCAGTGGCGGCAGGCCCTGCCAAGCCCCTAGGCCCAAACCCCAACCCTTAGTTGGGTTCTCATGCTTCCATCCACAGAGTCTGGGCACTGAAGCCTTCCATACTGGGGACCACTGAGCCACACCCCATGGGACCACCTGCCCCCCAGAAGGAAAATGTGCCACTTAGAACTGCCCAGGACCCTCAGAATGGGAGAGACTGCATGTGCCCCTGAGGCCACCACCAACTTTGGTGGCCCCCTGCACAAACTCGGAATCTGATGCCCCGTTTGACCACCAACAATCCCGTGGCAATAGCCAGCCCCACAGCAATCTCACCTTAGCACTTTTTTCCCTGTACTCCTAGACTCCCATGGGACTCTTCATGGGGCATATTCTGGGAACAGCTCATGTCAGGGCCACAGAAACCTCTGACACTGGTTATAATGAGACTGTGACATCAGTGGAGTCCCAAACATGGAACATCTCAGAGTCTGTCTACAAAGACATGGTTGGTGGGAAACCCACATGCTGACAGAGGGTAAAGGAAGATGAAGAAAGCTAGGCTTTTCCATCGTGACTGCACAAGTGGCCTAGGCCAGGCCCATGCCAGTGCAACACAAGGCCCAGGAAGCCAGTTGCTCCATATCATTGCTGAGGGCTGAATCAGACTCGTCCTGAAGCCCACACATGTTAGATCCTCTGCTACCCTCAGGAGAACCATAAATGTGCTCATGGTATTGGCCTGAACAAGATGAGTACCTGTGTGGTGGTGATGTCCCTAAACATCTTCTGCAAGGCAAAACTTTGGTAACAAGATTTCTTTCAGTACGATTTCATGTCACATGCGTCCACGAGTCCCTAAAGCTGACTGTGTAGAACATTAAATATGTAGCTGGTTGTGGCTTTCAAACCTATGGTGCTGGGCAGAGCACACTTGATATTTCTTTTGGCTGCTTTCAGAGTAGGATGACTTTTCCCGCCCTCATGTCCAACCGCATGACAGGAACAAAGGCAGCACACACCTACACTTCAACATGTCAACAGAAATCAGCAAACCCACGTTCTCACAGGGAACTAAAGGTTCAGGACCAGGGTGACAGAAAAGGGAGGCTGATAGCAAGGAGCCAAAAAAGAACACGTCACAGGCAAGTGAGCTGACCCACTTCGCTACCTGTCGGAAGCGAGCCATGCCAGCCGGGAGGGAGCCCCACCTGCACCCAGTCCATCTGTCTGCTGCCTTGAGCAGAGCAGAGGATTGCTGAGCTGGGGTGTGGCTGTCGGAGGGAGATGGCCAGCTGGCCACAGATGCTCCCTGCTGAGGACCTATATAGCACAGCTCCTGGTCCTCAGCTAAGATGAAACAATAATTGTGTTTAGTGACCTATTTCGGGGGACAGAGAATGTGCTCAGTGCTTTGGTTGACTATCTATCCTCTCCCACTGTATTGTAAAAACACCTTAGGCAGGTGACATTGACATACACAAATCTGTCCATAGTTTAATGTATGCAACTTGACCCCTGACCCTAACCTAATATCTAGCTAAGAGATACTCGACTTAGGATATTGTTCATAAATTGGAGGATGGTTTTTAGAAGCTAAGGAATTCAGGTACCACCTTTTTTTGGTCTTATTCTCCCTTGAATCCAATAAATGGGAACACATTTGGCCACGTGCCATCTGGAGAGTGGCCACATGGAAGGCAACACATGATTAAACATTGTCCCCTGACCCACTGCAAAGCCAGTTTCCTCCTTCATCCTGTCAAACCTTGTTCATTCAATGTTTACAGATCATGTGTAGGAGAATATGAAAAGTTTTGGTGCAGCCTCTTTGGAGAACAGTGTGGAGATTCCTCAAGAAATTAAAAATAGAACTTCCCTATGACCCTGCAATTGCACTACTGGGTATTTATCCCAAGATACAGATGTAGTGAAAAGAAGGGCCATCTGTACCCTAATGTTTATAGCAATGGCCACAGTCGCCAAAGCTGTGGAAAGAACCAAGATGTCCTTCAGGAGAGAATGGATAAGGAAGATGTGGTCCATATACACTATGGAGTATTATGCCTCCATCAGAAAGGATGAATACCCAACTTTGGTAGCAACATGGATGGGACTGGAAGAGATTCTGCTGAATGAAATAAGTCAAGCAGAGAGAGTCAATTATCATATAGCTTCACTTATTTGTGGAGCATAACAAATAGCATGGAGGATATGGGGAGTTAGAGAGGAGAAGGGAGTTGGGGGAAATTGGAAGGGGAGGTGAACCATGAGAGACTATGGACTCTGAAAAACAATCTGAGGGGTTTGAAGTGGTGAGGGGTGGGAGGTCAGGGGTACCAGGTGGTGGGTATTATAGAGGGCACGGATTGCATGGAGCACTGGGTGTGGTGCAAAAATAATGAATACTAAAAAAAATGAATACTGTTATGCTAAAAATAAATAAAAAATAAATTAACTAATTAAAAAAAAACGAATTCTCTCAACCTGTTCAGAATAGAAGGCGTTTTCTAAAATCTCAGAGTTGGCGAGTAGAGGACGGCCCAGGGACCTGGGAAAAGGCTATGACTGTTGAATCTCTTCAGGTCTACCTAGGAGACAAGCACGACTTCTACTCCAGTTCGTTGCAGGAAGAATGGGCGTCCCGCTCACAGCACTGAATCCACACAGAATAGTGCAGCTCAGAGGAAAACAAGGACAATCAACAGCCTCCAGAAGCAGAGAAAGAGCCACATTCAGGAACCAAGAAGACAGACCAGGAAGGCTCTGCGCA